>NW_027495120.1:0-293840 GCF_021521415.1 Bidens hawaiensis | reverse complement strand
ATGTCCAAGATTGATGAAGTTCAGTGACTTTGCCAAATGGGAACCTCGTTTTCGTGCACATTTGGGATCTGTTCATCCTGACTGTTCTTATTGTCTTGATGAGGTTTATGTTGCACCAATGATTGGTGATGATACTATTGGGTATACTCCTAACGCTATTTCTCAATACTCACAAAAAGAGAAGAAAGCTTTAGAAATCGAGATAAAAGCATATTCCTACTTTGACAATGGCTTTACCAGAGAATATTTTTCATCAAGTTGGAAGTATCAAGAGATGGTGCATCTTTTGTTTCAACATCTGCGTATGAGAAGCATGGGAAACACAGCTGAGAGTAAGAAGTTATGCTCAAGTTTTCAATTTCGAAACTTAATTTATTGAAAGGAGAAACAGTTGAAGAGATGACTACAAGATTTAGTCACTTAATTGCTGAAATGGACAAAATGAAAATGGAAATTTCTGAAAGAGATAAAATTGACACTATCAAGAGTGTGCTTCCTAGTTCCTATTCAACATTTCTCATGGTTTTGAAAGAGAATGATTATTTTCTGAATGAAGATTTGACAGCACTTGAATTTCTACAAAAAGATCGAAGCTAGAGAATATGATCTTAAGTGTCAAAAATCTACCAAAGAAAATCAAGATCCGGCTTTCTATGGTGGAAGTATGCCTCTGAGTTCAACGATTTCACCTATCACTGCTTTTCTTACTCATGCCGCAAGTGAAAAAGAATCTGCTATGTTTAATGATCCAAAAGTTTGTTTCTACTCTGCTGGTAATTCAGGTGGTTTCTGGAAGTTCTGCTAGTACCAATCCATTTGCTACACCACCTAGTGTGAATATGAAGGAAGCTGAGCAAAACTTTGCTTTTCTGACGGCATTTATGTCCTCATATGAAAACTTGGTGAGTAGTAAAATGCCACGAGTGAGTTAACAGATGAGGATTATGATCAGATAGATCAGATGATCTAGAGATTATGGATTTGAAATGGAATATGGCCATGATCGTTCGTAAAGTTTAAAGAATCCTTGCAGAGAACTGGAAAAGATCTTCCTAGCGTTAAACAAGAAGTTGGGTTTTGACAAATTAAAGGTGAAGTGTTATAATTGTCAAGAATTCGGGCATTCGCGAAGGAATGTGACAACCAAGAAAAGAATACACTGGACCTCGTGGTCAAGTCAAAATGCTTCTTCACCACGGGGTAGTGATGCTGAAAAGAAACCATCTTCTTCAACAACACACGCATTGTTAGAAGATGGGACTGATTGGTCCCAACGGCTACTATGCAATGATGTTCAAGCAAATTTAGCTATGTTTGGGTTACATGAAGATTGTCAAGATGCTACTGGTAGTGTGATGTCTTCAGATAATGATTCTGGATCTGATTCTGACGATTCTTGCGACAAGCCTTCTAAAATCAATGTTTGCTTGCATGGCTAAGATCAATGAGGTTAGTAATTCTATTTCTTCTACTTCATTTGTTAAAGCATCATGTGTTGACTGTGGAATCTAGCAATTCTAAGTTAGAAGCTTTGAAAAAACAAAATGATAATCTTATAAGAGAAATTGCTTCTCTTAAGGACACTTATCGACAATCTCTTGAGTCTCAAATGAAATCTCGAGAAAAGATTGAAGCATTGTCGACAAGTAATTATGATCTCAAAGCCGAGTTATCTGTGAAAATGACCATAAATGACCAAAAGTTTCAGGAAATCTTGAAACATCGTTCTAAGATAACTGAGCTTGAGAATGAGGTTCTTGAGTTGAAGAACAAGTTGGGTAAACTTCGAAATTCTTCATTTTTATTGAATGAAATTATTGACGAGGTCATTATCGAGGATGTGTTTGAACCAGAGATTATACACAAGAATAAGACAATTCCCAGTTCTAATCATATTCTGTGCGAACCTCACGAATTTGAGGAAGCAGTGTATGGTTCACACAAACCTCAAGAGAAAAAGGAAAATTCAAGAAGGTGAACTCTATGAAGGCAAAGAAGTCAGTTAAAACGAAAATTTCTGATGAGGAATTAATGCGTTTCATTAATCCTTCTAGTTCTAAGCCTTCTGCTGCTAGAGTTTTTAAGTTAAAAGGATATGGACACAATGTTCACTGAAAAAGATATTCCAATTAGTATCATTAAGCCTGAACTTATTGAGAGTGTTTTTGTCAATGAAACTTCAAAAATTCAAAAACTTGAACGTGTGTATGCTCAAACGAAAACATCAGTTCAGTGCGATCCATTGACTAAGGCAAAACAATTTTTAAAAACAAGCTAAGAAGATTAATTTTGTTAAGTCAACTGGAACAGATACACTAAAAAGTTTTTCAAACAGTTCTAATTTAGATTTTTATTTAAAGAAGAAATATGATTATCTGATGGAGTTTGCTATGAGCATGACTAAAAAATGTGAGTCATCATCAACCATCTATTCCAATTTTTCCTAAACATCACCATGTGGACATGCGAACGTGTTTTTTATGCGGTCAAACAAGGTCATGTTGTGAAGAATTGTAATCAACAGAACTTTCAAAATCTTCATTCTTTTATCAAGGACAAATCTAAGCCAATTCCAGTGGTTAAGGAGATTCTGAAACGACCAGTGTCGTATGCTGATGATACTCATATTTTGTTCTCTGATGTGAATCCTCGGAAGGTGTTTCATATCAATGAGACACACGGTCAAGTGAAACCAAAATTCATTCCAACTGAACCTATATGTCCAAAACAGGAATTCAACATTGTTCAGGCAGCGTACTTAAGACGAAAGTCTAAGAAGCCAGTAACTTATTCACAAGTGGCTGTACAACAATTGAAAACTGTTATAGTTAATGATCAAAGAGAAAACCAAAAGGTGCCCAAGACTGAGGCCAGGGCTGCCTTTTTGAACTAATCATTTTTGTTTATGTGTAGGGTTCATCCAAGGACCATTTCTGGTGAAAACTGGATCATGGATAGCGGATGTTCTCCGTCATATCACCAGAAATCTCGACCTATTAACAAACGTAAGAAAATATTCAAGAAGGTTATGTAGCGTTTGCTGGGAATTCTGTGGGCATGATCACACAAGAGGGTGACGTTTCAAATGGTCATATTACATTTGAAAAAGTAAATTATTGTTACAAGGTTGATCATAACCTTATTGAGTGTATCTCATATTTGTGATAATAAGTACACTACAATATTTACTGATAAAGAGTGTCTTATCTTGAAACCGGGTTTTATTATTCCCGAGGACATGGTTGTCATGCGATCACCACGATCAAATGATATTTATGTCTTAAACATGAGTTCTAAGATATCAACATCGATCGAAACATGTTTTGTCTCGAAAGAAACCGAGAAAGACTCGATTCTATGGCATCGAAGAATGGGTCACATTCATGTTAAGAAAGATGAATTATTTAATGGCAAATAATTTAGTTGAGGGTGTCTCGTTAAAGAATTTTAAGTTATCTGATCACTGTGTTGCATGCAAGAAGGGCAAACAGAAGAAGAAGACACATCCTTCTAAGTTATTGAATTCCATTAATACTCCTCTTGAACGTCTTCATATGGATTTGTTTGGTCCAGTGAATCGTGCGAGTATTTCTGGAGACTGGTATTGTCTTGTAGTGACAGATGATTATTCAAGATATTCATGGGTGTTATTTATGAGTTCGAAGGATCAAACACCTGTTTTGGTACAAAACCTTATTACTAAGATAGAATCACTGTACAAATAAAAGGTGAGGAGAATCCGAAGTGATAATGGTACTGAATTCAAAAACACTATTTTGGATTTCTTTTTTATTCAAAAGGGTATTCACCGAGAATATAGTGACCTTATGTACCACAACAAAACGGTTGTTGCTGAAAGGAAAAATAGAACTCTGATTGAAGCTGCACGTACAATGCTTGCTGATTCAAAGCTTCCTATTCAATTTTGGAGTGAAGCAGTGAACACAACTTGTTATACAACTTAATCGGGTTCTAACCAGTAAAGCGACTCAAGAAGACAAGCTATGAAATATTGAATAACAGAAAACCTAATTTAAAGTGCCTGGAACCATTTTGGTGTCCGTGTACAATATTGAAGAAGGATTCGGGTAAATTTGATGAAAAGGCTATCGAAGGATATTTCTTGGGATATGCGTCTCCAAAGAAAAGAGTATTTAATTTTACATCTGGCTGTGTTGAAGAATGGTACCATGTGGACTGTCAAAAGTACACAACTCCTCCTCAAGGGAAAGGTCCAGACTGGATGTTTGACTACGATAGTTTATTCAATTATTTTACTCCTTTCGACTGATTCACATCGATGAGATCTGGTTAGAGCATACTTTGAAGAAGACTTGAACATTCCAAGCTCTTCAAGTTCTAATGCAGATGAAATTCAACCCCGATGCTACAACTGAAGAATCTCAAGTTGCTCCTCCAGTTGTTATTGATAGTGCTTCTACTTCTTCCGATGATGATCAAGCTGAGATTCAAGTTATTGATGTTGATAGTGATAATGCTTCATCTCCCGAGTTGGGTGAACATTACACTAATTTATTTGATAATGTGTTGTTCCTGAAAATCCTACTCCTCAGATTCATGGATATCATCCACAGGACAACATCATTGGAGAACTTGATGCGGGCGTCCGTACACGTCATCAAGTTGCATCGTCAAGTGACAATAACGTATTGTGTGCTTACACTAATTTACACTCTTCGAGAATGTGAATATTGCTAAATTCAATTTCTTTCTATCTCAAGTTGAGCCAACGACAGCTCGTAAGGCACTTGAAGATCCTTCTTGGGTAGAAGCTATGCAAGAGGAATTACAACAATTTGCACGATTGGGTGTTTGGGATTTAATAGACAAGCTTGCTAGAGTCAAGAAAGCTATTCCGACTAAGTGGGTATTTAAATGTAAAAAGGACGATCGGGGGGTGATTGTCAGAAACAAAGCACGTTTAGTGATGCAAGGTTTTCATCAGCAAGAGGGTATTGATTATACTGAGGTATATGCTCCAGTTACAAGATAAAGTCGATTCGGATCTTCCTGGCTTATGCTACTTACAAGAATATCAAGGTTTATCAAATGGATGTTAAAAGTGCTTTTCTCAATGGTGAACTACATGAGGAAGTGTTTGTTCAACAACCACCTGGTTTTGAAGATCCTGATTATCCTGACCGTGTTTACCGTTTAAACAAGGCCCTGTATAGTCTACATCAAGCCCCGAGAGCTTGGTATGGCACTTTATGTAAGGAGGAACTGTTGACTGCACTTTATTTCATAAAACTGTTGGTGATGATCTTCTTCTAGTTCAGATTTATGTTGATGATATTATATTTGGGTCTACTAACGACACTTTATGTAAGGAGTTCGAGAAGTCCATGCAAACAAAGCTCGAAATGAGCTCGATGGGAGAGATGAGTTTCTTTTAGGGCTGCAGGTTCATCAATCTGATAAGGGAATCTTCATTCATCAGACTAAATATGTGAACAACGTCTTGAGCCGATTCAAGATAACTGCCAGTAAAATCCCTTCAACTCCTCTTCCAGTGGGTCACAATTTATCACCGGATGAATTGGAGGATACCGTTGATCCGACCCTGTATCGTGCTATGATTGGTTCTCTAATGTATTTAACTGCTTCTCGACCCGACATAATGTTTGCTGTTTGTGTATGTGCTAGGTACCAAGCTAGTCCCCGAGTGACTCACCTAGCAGCGGTCAAGCGTATTTTGCAATATCTACTGGGAAATCCTGACATCGGGTTATGGTACCCCCCAAAGATAATACTTTCGATTTTACCGCCTATTCAGACTCAGATTATGGGAGGATGCAAGATCAACTTCAAATCAACGACTGCAGGAAGTCAATTCTTAGGAAACCGGCTTGTTTCCTGGCAGTGTAGAAGCAGACAACGGTCTCTACTTAAACCGCCGAAGCTGAATATGTTGCAGCCCTCGAGTTGCTGTTCCCAGGTTCTGTGGATACAACAACATCTTCGCGACTACGGTTTTAAGTTTCTTACTACCCCCCCATCTTGATTGATAATTCTGCTGCTATAAGTATCACTAAGAATTCCGTACAACATTCTAAAACGAAACATATCTAGATTCGATATCATTTTATACGGGATTGTTATGAAAAGAAATTAATTGATCTTGAGAAAGTGCACACTGATTTTCAAAAAGCCGATCTATTACCAAAGCGTTTGATAAAACACGTTTTAACTTTTTTGCTTGGTCTAAATGGATTGATGACCCTTGCTGAGATCCTAAAATTAGGATAATTATCTTTTTATGTGTTTTAGATTTTAGGGCGTGAAAAGTATAGAAAATACAAAAAGAATGTGTTTTCATTTGTATAGATAAAATCCAAAAACATTAAAATTTTTTTTTCAAAATTCAAAAATATTGTGATTTCTGTTCTTTATTGTTTTTTTCCTTAAATATCTAGAAAAACCAAAAACATTTTAAAATTCTGAATATACAGAAAATTCAAAAATTCAAAAATATTGTGAAGTTTATTTTGTTTATTAAGAAAATTGAAAAAGACAAAAATATTGTGTTTTTTATAGTTTGTACAGAGAAAATCCAAAAAGATTTTTAGATTATTTTCTCGCTGAAAATTACCTCGGTTATTTAAGTTTGTGAAGCATGCTTGCGTGTCTTGGTCCTATGATTCACTTGTGAATTGAAGGTTAGCCATTTTATTTATTCACTTAAGTTAACTGAGGCGATTAAATTTATCTTTATTTTGTTTTTATGCTCCTCAAATTTTGAGTTTTTGAAGCAAAAAGAGAAAATGATAGTACATTGATTATTTTGATCCCAAGTTCAGCAAAAAGTAAGCTTAAAAGACAGTGTGCTTAATTGTATTGGTGCATTGGTAGGTCTTAAACAACCCAGTAGGGTAAAGTATGTGATATAAACATAAAGAAATGCCAAATTGATGGGGTGTTAGTCTCTAGCAAAAGTCTTGGTGAGGATGGCAGAAATGTAATAGCCAGTCATACTCAAGCCTTATATTTGTTGATCACCCAAAAATCAAATAAAGCAAATAACAAGCGTTAAGATTCTGGACATTGTAAGTCTTTATGCGGCTTAACCATCTGGGTATTCATATGCATGAATATTTCACTCGCTTTTCTAGAGCAAATCCAAAGTCATTAAACTTGATCAACCGCTGTACCTCGTACAATTTACATTACTGACTTGATCAAAATCCGCTGTTAGTCATACAATTGTTCCTCCCCTTGCGTGCGTCTTAATACCATTAAGAAACGGACCCCAGGGGATACAATGTATGTAAGCCTACAGATGGACTCGTGCATACTCACATCACAGTAAAGGAAACTTGATGCATTGCTCAAAATTTCTACAATTGGTATCAAAAAATTTTGATCAACAAGATAATGGTTTAAGTCAAGTTGGGGTGATTTGGCAAAAATCAAATTACGCTTGAACCGAGATTAGAGGCTGACAATTTTCTGATATTCTGTGCTCTAATTGAACTATTTAAATCATATCACAAAAATACTTGAATGTGTGTTATTAGTTTTATGTGGACAACAATACCAATGATCGACTTATCGCCAGTCATAATATCGCTGAAATATAAAACTGTGATGGTAGGAGCAATTTGGTCAATATGATTCTCTGCTCAAACTCGACAAAATTACAAAAATATGTACTGCTTTTGATAAAATCTTTGAAAAATACAAAAAGATTGTCTATTTTCTAATTGTTCGGATATTCTTTTGTAAATACATTCTTTAATTCTTTAATTTTTACAAAATACCAAAAATATTTTCGTTTTCTTTATACAAAATATTTAAATAAATTTTATGTTAAGTTTCGGTAATCTGAAACAATTTAATGTATTAGGTTGTCGGGATATAAGGGTCTCTCGATAATTAACTTATTGATTTATTTCATTAATTTATTCATTTATTTATTGAATTTATAAATTAAATAAAAGGGGTTTAATTCGCTAAAATCCATTCGTTATGTATGGTTAACGAACTAGATGATTCTTTAGCGAACTAAGCATCTGGTTCGCTAACGTAATTCGCTTCCGCATTCTGTAACGAATCATCCCTTCGTTATACATATTTAACGAATCATGACACGAATCGTGTCTTGATTCGCTATCTTTAATTTAACGAATCACATTGTGATTCGCTAACATAAGGTAACGAATTGAGTTAGCAAATGGGCTAATTCGCTAACTTTAAGTTAAACGAATCATCTGATTCGTGCAAGTTGTACCAAGGTTTTCGTGTATCGCTATAAGACAAGATAACGAATAGGATACCACTGTTCGTCTTCTTTCTTCATATTTCAGAAACTATTCAAATTTCTCTGATATTTTTCGATCTTTGTGTTTGAACATTTCAAAGATTAATTTGAGTTTCTAAGGTATACATGTCTTTGGCGATATCATTTTCGTCAGCAATGACATTGATTTAACTGTTTAATTATGTGATTTTAGGGGTTTAAGTGTTTTCTTCATTTGAAACCATTTTGAGTATAATTTATGTCTTTAATTGTCTGATTTTGATATAATTTTGATCGGAATCTTGTTCCGATACCCTTGGTGGACTTTAATCATCATTTGATTATTGATTGCTGGGGTTAATTATTGTAGTGTGTTCTTGATGATTGCTGTTGGTTAGTTGATCTTTAGTACACTTAGGTAATGAGTTCTTAATCTCATTCACCTACATTAACGAATGTCTTTCCGAGCTCAACGAGCTGATTATCGTGATAGTTTAACGATGATTATGGCCGAATTGAATCTGGGTTAAGATGTTGACTATTATTGTTCTTGTTAATTTTGACCTTGACTTTGTGAAGTCAAAGAAAAAGTCTTAATTTTGACCATTTGGTTAGTCTTAGCGAATTGGAACTGTTTCGTGTCCAATTCGTTAAGGTCTTACACGAACTAGCTTAGCGAATGAGACGTCACACGAATCAGAGTGTGATTCGCTTATATTATAACGAACTAGAGTTTGGTTCGTTAGCTTATTTAGTGATTTGCTACGTCCAGTTCGTTAAGTTATTTACTTGATAGCGAATCGCCTGATTCGTTATCTTTGTATAACGAATCAGTGTGATTGTTAACGAATGACATTAAAAAAAAAAAAAAAACTTTGGTTAAAATCCGAAAACTTTAAAAATTTCAATTAATTTAATTAAAGGATTTAAATCGTATAATACGCATAACTAGATTAAATACATCTATCTTTTGAATATATATGGTGATATCTATTCTCATATACGTTTTATTTATACAGTAAATCATGGCTGAACAAGAACAACCAACGGAACAACCTCGTCAAGAACAACCACAAGGACAACCACCACAACAAGCTCAACAGGCTGAAATGGTTTTATTACCATTTGATAAGAAGCACAATATCTATGCTTATGTTGATCACGACGTGGCTGATTTAAGGACGTTCGGAGCTATGCTGAATTTCTTACGCCGCTCGATGATACATTATGCAATCACTGCTAACCTAAGGTGTATCTTAGTATTATCAGGCAGTTCTGGAACACGGCAGTATATGTTGAGGAAAGTAATTGGGGTTTAAGCTACAATTAATCAGCTTCCGATCACGATTGATGTTGAGGTCATTCATCGGGTACATCAGTTTGACGACAGTGACGATTACCCCGAGTGAATTTGACAGGACGCTGGTTAGGGGGGTTATTCACAAGATTAAATTATGGGGGTTGATATTCGTCGATCAATGTTGAACAAGAATGGATTGTGTCCACCTTACAAGTATTTGTTGCATGTCTTGCTTCATTGCTTGAGTGGACGTCGCAGTGGTTTCGATGAATGTAGACTGAGCTTACAATCGGCATTTGTTGCTTTAATCCTGAACAAGCCATTCAACTATTCAAAACTCATCTTTGATCATTTAAAAGAGCAAGTTCAGCAAACTCTACCGACAAAGAAGTTATTGATGTATCCACGCTTTCTACAATTGATTATTCAAGATTTAATACCGGATTTGGTGATTGATTGATCGTTGTTGAACGATGTTCTTGATATGGAACATATGAAAGCTGAAACGGTGCATTGGATGTTGATTTATCGAAAGGATAAGCCACAAGACAAAAGGATGAGTGGTCATATAATCAATCCAGATTATGTATGTCCTCCTAATGAGCGCTGGATCCATGATGACTCGGATTCCGAGCGTGAAGGGGGAGAAGGTGGGAACAATGATGGTGGGGATGATGATGGTAACGATGGTGATGGTGATGATGGAGCTGGTGAGCGAGCTCTAAAAGAACAACAAGATGCAGTCGATGCTGCTCTAGCTGCCACCATGAAAGCTCAGCAAGATAGAAAACAAAAAGGTAAGGCTGTAGCTACTGATGAGCCACCGAAGAAGCCCAGTGTGTCCTCTGGGGCTGGTGTAATTATTGGTGCACCACCACCTCGTAAATCAACTTTCTCAAAGCTCGGCGGTCCCGCTAACTACTAGCACCCCGATGCTCACATTGACAACGACGATGGTGTCACATGAGAGGCTCGGCTTGATTCCCCAAACGGCGTTGACCGAGATGCCGAGGCCTCCTGCTGTGCTGTCAACTGTTTCTTCCACCACTACAATGGGACCTCCTCCTCTTCCAACAACTGCTTTTCCTCCGCCTATGCCTAGTGATGTCTCTTTCATGAGAATCACTCGGCCTCAGGGACCTATTCAACCAGTTCATCCTTCTGTATACAATTTGTCACCTGGATGGCAAACAGAAATGCTGCTTAATCTGTTACACTTATATGAAAATCAAATGGCAGCTGACCGACTCAATCAAGAACGACTCATGGAGAATCAACGAAAAATGATGAGTTACATTTCGTTCTGTCAGAAGGAGACCAAGTCGTTGCGTGCGATTGTTGAGTCTCAGGGGGTTAATTAAAAGAACAAGATGAGTTAATTTTACAATTAACTTGTAAAGAAGATGCCCTCAAGAAACTCAAAAATAATGATGATGATCCTGACGAGTCCGATGCAGGAGGTGAGCCTAAACAATCGCATGGTTCATCCTCTGGTGCTGGTGTGAGTGGCGCTGATGATTCAAACAAACAGATAATTTCATTTCAAGATCCAACAGCGGCCAAGCCAATAGAAATGATTGAGGCTAACACGGTGATATTTATTGACGAATTGGGGATAGTTAGAAGTGTGGTGAACAAAGATGAGATACAGATCGGTGAGTTTGTGGTTAGATCTTTGACAAGGGAGCAGATCTCGATTCTACTTGGGCTAAATGACGATCAGCTGACTGCATTAGAGACTGAGCCCGATGTCGAAGTGATCAATGAGAACGAAATGGAAGATGATCCGTTATTTATGGATACGGACTTTATTTATGAGAACGAGGAGATTGAGATGGAGGATATTACAGCTGAAGAGTACCCAGACTTGTATCAACACGCAAATGTTGATCAAGGTGCTCCGGTATTTCATGAAGACGTAATTAAAGAAACTGAGGATGATTTGGAGAAGATCGTGCAGCGAACGGTTCCTTCACTTAAAGAAGTGACTGATGATGACATTGAAAGATGGTTCAAACGCCAGAAAGTGGGTAAGATCATCAGTGCTTTTTGATATGTAGATAAAGAAAGAAAGGATACCGCTGCTGCTTGGATTAAGGTAAATCAGATGACTACCTTCAAGACTGTTTCTAAGGTACATGGTGACATTGTCTCCTGGCTCTATGATTCAGACCTTAAGGTATGTATTGTTAAATGGGAAAAAGGTGTGCAATATTACGAGAGGATAATGGATGTTCTAACACTACCGCGTTGGGATGTACGCACCCTCGCGAGACGTCCATTTATCAATCGTGGGGGCAACCGAACTGCTGAGTGGTTTCATCAACACTTACTGTTCGAGGTCAATCATGGATTCAAATTCTTCAAGCCCCAGGTCCCAATACGTAAACGTACTGATAAGATTGATCCAAGGACCGGCTGGATGAAACTTGTTTTGAAAGTAAAGCCACCAAAGACAATGAAAAGAGTTTCTGTGAAGACAATGCCGCAAGATATTTATCTATCTTTCAAACGTTGGTATTATGACAATCGTACTGGCGAGGCCGTTATTGTTCGTGGTCGAGGACTACAGACTGAGCTCATCAAGATAATCGATCCGATGTGGTTGGTTAATTTATCAGAGACGGACAATGACGTGCTACACAGGAAGCAGATTTTGTTTGAACGCCAAGAAGATTACGACCTGGCTATGCAATTCCAACTTGTTGTTCGTGTATGCCATGAACATGGGATTCATAGTTGCAGAGATTGGCAGACAAAGCGTTTCAAATAAGGTAAAGACAAAGAGTTCAAGACGAGGGGGTGTCTGTTAGTGCACGGTTTTGCGTCTAGAGTCTTTGTAATTATCATTAATGTTTATTTGATTATTTTAATGTAATATTTAATGTTTATTTATCTAATTCGTTATGTTTAGTCTAGTTCGCTAGGAATGTTAGCGAACTAAGACTAGTTCGTTAAGGTTAAGTCTAGTTCGCTAGGGATGTTAGCGAACTAGGACTTTATAATGTATTCCCTTCTGATTCGTTAGGGGATGTTAACGAATCAGGGGGTAGTTCGTTAAGTTAATTTAGTTAACGAAGGGGATGCTGGTTCGCTAGGGGATGTTAGCGAACCAGATCGTCTTCTATAAATAGTGAACCACTGTTCACTTGTAAAGTGTTGAAGTTTTGAGAGAACTAATTATATTCAAAAAGTTTAAAGTATTCTCTTTCTCTCTCAAGCTTCACGATTAATATTATTGATAATATATATTACATAACAATCGAACTAAGGTATTAACGAGTTAGATCCGTATAATTAATGTCAACATATAGATCTGAATCAGATCTAAGATATTGATTAGAACGAGTTATTAAGTTTAAGGGATCAAACAGGGATACAGCAGGTGTTAGCAAGATGACCATAACGGTTACATTGGGTGCAACGATGGCATAGGGATTTAACCAAGTGATGATGATTACAAATGGAGCATGACGTAAAAGGACCGAGGTAAGGTTTCTTGTTTGAGGAGACTTGAGGGTGGATTTTTTGCAGCAAGGTTCTTACATTTCTTGTTGTGAGGATGAGTGGAGGTAAATGGTTTGTAGTCACTAGCAGATGAATTAGTGGGAAAAGTTGAATCTGTTGCATTGATGTTTTGAATTTGTGTTACTATTCTGGGAATCGCAGCAATTAACTCCTTGGCGATAGAGGCGGCCATACGGTGGTCATGGGAACCAGACAATAGATGTCGAGGACGACGATGATTTCTTAGAGAAGACATTCTATAGGGACCAACAATGAGGATTTATAAGATGAATGATAAATTGAGGACATAATAAGAATAGTGAAATTTTTAACTATATGGATAACTTATAATAACGTTGCGTTTAAGAAGTAAGGGGAATGGTGTCATGAGGATTAAAAGTAAAAGTTTATGAGAAGAGGGGGATACATTGTGTAAATAGTTGTTAAATAATGTAGTCAATAAGATTATTGTGTGATGACTACACGAGGAGTTAAGTCAGTTTAAAATTTAGATTATTAAGTTAAAAATAAACTAACGAAATATAAATTGTGGGTGTTGGCCTCCCATGAGCTTTCCGTGGCAATTTGAATGGCCCAACGAACTAATGAAAAACAACTGAGTTGGACAGCTCATGAGCTTTACATGGCAATTTGATTGTCCCAACTAATTAACGAATTGACAATGCAATGAAGTTTGTCGGCCCAATGAACATTACACGGCGTTTTAACCGACCATACTAAATAACGAACTATCGAAATAAATATGGGTAGTCGGAGTATCTTGTGAACCACCACGTTTGATTACTTTAACAAAAATGCGAAAACAAGTTAAGGAATGGATAGTAGGAGTGCCCATGGGTTCCATGGATTTTTCACCCAACTAACCATTTAAATAACGGAACACAATAATCAGGAAAACCGAGTTTAGCCACGAACCACCGTGAATTCGGTTAAAATCAACCTAAGGTGTCAGTCATATGGCATTTATGGGTCTCGCTCGGGTCCATAGGTTGAGTAATGTGGTCAGGTTATTACCCAGGTAAGGAATAACGTCTTACCTTTGGTTCTTGGAACCGTTTTGCCAATGCCCAACTCACAGTTTCTCTTCCGCTTTCATTTATCATAGGGACATGCCACATAACTTAGCCTTGAGGTTTACGAGTGAAAACAATAGGTGGGAATTCTTAAGGAATTTCCCGAAAATAAAAGCAATCTACTTTTCGAAAAGTTTTCTTTGAATGTTGAGGCATAGCCTCGGAGTTTGTGCATGTGTGCATAACAATACAATAGATAATAAATAAATAATTATCTAAAAAATCTGTAAACCATTTAATTTGAACACATACAGGTAAACAGATAGGCACGTATAGGGATCCTAAGCATGTGTCTAAGGCAATTTCTAACGACATATCTTAAACCTTCGGCTCTGTACCAATCTGTCACACCCCAACCTACGACGAAAATGCCGGGGCGCGAACTAATTGTCACAGCTCTCAAGGTTACTATCATGCACAATATAAGTTTCAATATCTATTTAATAATTTCAAATAATTCAAGTACAAAATAAAACTTATTAAACCAACAACAATTTCAAATTAAATTCTTGATCGTATCATTTTTAACTAAAAATTCTTCACTAAGTCTTCACCAATCTGCATTAAATTTCTACGATAACCTGCATATGCGTTTAAAATAGAATTTTGTCAACAACACATGTTGAGTGAGCAACACACTAGTTTAGTTGTACATATAGTATATATATAACAAAATACGTAGCTGCGACAAGTCATATGAGAATACCAAAATAACCAAATGAGCAAGTATAACTGAGATTTCGTGAAGCACAAAGGCTAACGACTGGCGTATGATCATACTAGACTGAGATTATGTTGGATCTCTTCGAATGCGGAAGCATACAAAGAAAATAAGCACATAAACAAGTAAGGTATAAGTTGTTAACACATAAGACAAAGTTGCAGTTTTGTGTATAAATATGTATGAAAAGAAAATTTACGCATATGTCCCCAAAACATTGAATGCGGTAAAATAGGGAAATGTGGTACTCACCTTAGCGATTAAGCAAGAGATAATGATCGGGCAAGAAATCAGTAAGTCAAGCTTTTCGGGATTATCGATAGAATATCCTAATAGAGAATAATTGCGGAAGTAAATATAAATGAAATAACGGAACTAAGATTAGACAAAGGTTCAGGATTTGATGATCGAGGGAAATCTTACAAATGCTCTTTATCTCATAAATTTATTATAGATTTCATTATCAAAGTTTTATGAAAAATAATATTATTTAATTATATAGAAATACATAAAATATATAAATGAATACTCATAAAGATTTTATAGTTTGTATAAAGAGATTTGTTTAATATTTCTTTTCAAGTTAATATTGTAAATAATCAATAGATAATAAATAATAATATAAAATATAATCTATTTATAAAATACTATATTTTAAGGTGTTAATTAGCATGGCAAATTTTAAGTATATATATTAGGTTAAAACCCTTTTTAAAACATTAAGACCTTTATAAGTTTTAATAAACTAATATGTATATATATATATATAAATATATACATATATATGGTTTTTAACCAAGATTCGAAAACACGATTAGTTTATATGTCTGTTTAACAGAAAATATGAATCAATTATGAATTTATAACACTTATAATATTAATTATTGATTTAATAGGATTAATATAACAAAACCCAAAAAAAATAAAAATAAAAGGGGCTGGGGGGTTCGAACCCGCGCCCTCCAGCGGCTGAATGTTTACCCAAGCCACACACCATCCAACTGGGATGGGGCATTATCTGGTACAAGAGTGATAACCAAATAATAATAGTGTCGCAAACCAGATTCAATACACAGCCCTAGATCATCAATCGATTAAACTGTTGATTTATGATTCAGTCAACCTTAGGGTTTATGATTAGGATAGAAAAACGAATTCATTGGATATATATAATACCTATAACGATGTCATTCTGATGGCGTATTATAAGCAAACTTGGCGGCAACCAGGGAGTACGAACAGAGGGGTAGCAGCTCGCTAAACTTCAATTAACTGATAGGGTATGGTCGCGAGGTGGTATAGAGGGTCAGACGAAGTTAATTGAATTATTACGTTGTTTATATAACGAATCACGTACATGTATATGACGACTTCAATATAACAGTAAATATATAACAATTGATTCGTCTTTCCTAATTACAGACGTCGGTTAGGCTGTTTATGGCAAGAGTAACACAAGTAAATGAATCAATTTCCAAATTAAAGCCGATAATTGGGGTCCAAGCTAGCCAATGGGTCACGGGTTTGCGATGCGGGTCGGGTTGGATTGATGGGTAAATTGGTAATGGTGTAATAAAAAAATTTTATTACAGATTTTGCAAAATAGTCATTCTAGTTTGAATATGGATACATAAACAGTTAATACTTAAGTTTAGCGTACAAAATGTATATAAACCAAAGTTATCTTTGAAATTAATTAAATACAATATTCATTAATAATAAAATAATATTAGCTCGATAGATGTGACGTGTTATTGATTAAAAAAATTTCCTGAAAATGAAAATAGGTCGGGTTATGACTAATAAATATTAATTTAAAAAAACTCGAGTTGCTACACTGTAAGTGTTCCAATTATTTTCAAAAAGAAGTTATGTTTACTAATCATTGGTGATTTCTCAAGATTCACTTGGGTATGCTTCCTGAGTTCAAAGGATGAAACAACTAAATTGATTAAGGGATATGTTACATGGATTGAGAATCAACTTGATGCATGACTAAAGGTCATGAGAAGTGATAATGGTTCAGAGTTTAAAAAAGGAGTAATGACTAAATTTTATCTAGTAAATGGAATATTTCAACAATTAAGTGCTCCTAAAAATCCTAAACAAAATGGGGTTGCAAAAAAGGAATAGAACACTCATAGAAGCTGCAAGAACCATACTAGCAGATGCTTTTCTACATGTCTCTTTATGGGCTGAAGCAAAAAAAAACATAGCATGCTATGTTCAAAACATGGTACTTCTTAATGAAAGATAAAACAAAACTCCATATGAGATTTTGTTTAAGTTCACTTAAGTCTTATTGAATCATCTAACATAATCTTCATTGAGAATCAGTTTAACATAGTGCATGGTGCAAGTTGGCTATTTGATTTGGAAATGTTGTTCAAATCGTTCAAAATCAAACTAAAAGATATTGAAGAATATTGATACAAAACAAGTGTTCCTGAAGCAACTTCTGAAAAGAAAATTGATTTAGACAAACTTTGGTCCAAAGTTGCTAATGATAACACTGAGTTCTATTTTCAAAGAAAGATTTCAGATGAAGATAAAGAAGATGAGCAACATGTTGAGTCTCAGGAATCAGAACAAAATGCACCAACTGAAAATCTAACTAAACCTCCTGTTGAACAGCTTCAACATGACACTCATGCAAAGTTTGAAAATATCAATATCTCAAATAATATTGCATCAACATCAAACACCTCAAATATGAATGAGGATGCACCAGAAAGGAACGATGATGCACAAGATTTAACATTGATGAACCTGAGTTTATGTACTCCAATTCAAATCCAAATCTCAGCTCAAATTCAAGCATTCAAACATCTTCTATACAAACAAATCATCTCATTGAAAACATATTTGGTGACTTGCATGAGAAACTAACCAGAAGTGCTTTTGAAACTGCAAACATATATATCTATATTCCTGTTTTCTATCCCAAATAGAACTATATAACATAGTTCAACCTTTGAAGGACAATAGATGGTTAGAATTCATGCACGAAGAATTAGTACAGTTCAAAAACTTGCAAGTCTGGGAACTTGTTGATAAGCCTAGAGGAAATTATGCAATAGTCACTAAATGAGTTTTCAAAAATAAAAGGGATGAAAACGGAATAGTAATGAAAAACTAGTCAAGACTGGTTGCCCTTAGATGTTTACAAAAAGAAGCGATTGATTTTGAAGAGGTGTTTGCTCCCGTGGCCAGATTAGAAGCCATCAAGACTTTTTTAGCCTACGCAGCATCCAAGAACATAAGCGTATTCCAAGTTGATAAGAAATCTTCTTTCTTAAATGGAAAGATAGATGAGGAGGTTTATGTCCCTTAACCTCCTGGTTTTGAAGATCGTATGTATCCTAATAGGGTGTATAAATTAAACAAAGCCCTATATGGACTACATCAAGCTCCAAGATCCTGGTATGATGAGTTGTCAAACCATACACATGCAAATAGTTTCCATAGAGCAGCTATTGCAAGACCTTATTCTACAAGAAGAGGGGAAAGATTTACTTATACTACAAGTCTATGTTGACGACATCATCTTTGATACTATTAATGAAGATAGATGTAAGGAGTTCGTAGGTGTTTTGCAGCCAAAGTATAGCATGAGCTCTATGGGAGAGATGAGTTTCTTCCTGGGATTGCAAGTTCAACAAAAAAAATGATAGAATATTCATTAATCAATCCAAGTATGTTCAAGACATCCTAACCAAGTTCAAGTGCAAAGATGTGAATACGACTTCAATTCCTATGGACACACATGAGAAGATGGTGGAAGATGAAAAGAGGGAGCGTGTAGACCAACATGAATATAGAGCCAAGATTGGATAACTGATGTACCTAACTACTTCAAGACTATATATCATGTTTACTGTGTGTTTGTGCAAGATTTCAAGCAAATCCTAAGGTTCACACATGATGGCTGTCAAGAGAATTTTCAGATACCTGAAGGGAAATCCAGACTTGGGCATTTGGTATCCAAAGAACAAGCCATTTGATTTCTTGCCTACACTGATAACGACTGTTAGGGCACGAAAAAATGACATTGTGGATACGTTATCCTGGCATATGTCTGGATCAGTTATCCTTAGCATGTGTTAAAGATCCTGTCAGGATTAAGGATCCGCAGTACTTATTATTTACTAACCTTTGTTCTCTTAGTATAACATTATACTGACAGATGTAAAGGCTAAGAGACCTGGTCTATCCCCTATTTCACAGTCTAAGTGATAGAGCACGTGGTTAAAGTGGCTGTTATGTTTATAGTGAGATAATGGCGGATTTTTAGGAAACTTAGTTATTATCTTTATTATTTATAAAGACATTGAGTTATGATCAGTTAAGGCACGTTACTCAACACACCCTATACATAGTACACCAGCTACATTCGCAGAGAGGAGTCCAGCAACACACACACACACACACTTAGAATTATTGTAAACATTGATCATAATCTCCAACCTTGTATTCTCATTTTGTTGATTAATAAAGAGGTGATAGATGATTTGTCATCACCCGGGGTTTTTGTGCAGACAATCCGACCAAGGTCAAGGGCTTTTTCCTGCAATAAATCATTGGGTTCTTACCTTCAATCGTTTCATAATTGTTATTATCATTCTAAGCACTAAACCTCACTTTACAAATTTGGTTACATTATCCTTGAGTTATTTTTGACCAAAACAATTTGGCGCCCACCATGGGACAATTGGTGCTATAATCCATAATATTTCCTATCAATTTTTACCCTTTTTTATCAATACCACTATCAATGGCCTCTCAACAATCTTCTTCTTCATCAAACATGCCCTCATCCGTTTCTCACTCATCAAGAACCTTACCACCGATACCTCCTCCACTCGCGGGAGCACCAAGGACTACCGCTGCTGGAAACAAGACACAACTACCAGTCTTCCAGAGCTCGAAAACCACCGCTACCACTTCGGTGGTTAATTGTAACAATGATGTTTCAGCTATGTTTTCGCAGGTTAAAGCATACATGGAGCAACAAAGCAAGACTAACCAGAGGATCCTTCGGGAGATAGAAGATCTCAATAGGACCAAGAGGCCAACAGAGGATCAGACTCCTCTAAAGCCTAGGATGCTGGATTTTACCACTCCAAGATCCTTGGCTCAACATGCGCAAGGATCATCTATTCTTCACCAGGGGTCCATGGGTCAGAAAACTAAGGGATCCTCAGTTTTACAGCAAGGCTCATCTATCCTTTACCAGGGTCCATGTGTTAGCAAGCTCAAGGATCCTCAGTTTTCCAGCAAGGATCATCAATCTTCAGCCAGAATCCTCCGGATGGTATCATCAAGGATCCTTCAAATCAGAGCCTCGAGGATTCTCGGGATTCCAGAATCAAGGATCCTTGGGATTTCAGAATCAAAGATTCTCAGAAGTCCATGAAGGAGACATTATCCCTATGAAGACTATTGCCTCCAGCGGACCAACCGACGTAGTAGACGCTTCTTATCTCAGCTATTCCTATGGGATCCCAACATTCAAACAACAGAGGTAACTCATAGAATCCTATATCCTTAGATGCTAATTTTGGTTCCATGAAGGATGCAGGTATCAACTAGGCTATGGCTAAGGAACTGCAGAAGCTTAAGGATATGATATCCAACGTACTAAGGGTGGTCCGACAGATCCCCGAGACACCAGAAGAGAGCCACAGGTTATCCATATTTGCTCCACCTATATTGTGATGCTGAGATCCCAAATGATTTCAGACCCCCCAACATGAAGATGTATGATGGAACATCTGATCTGGAAGAGCATGTGGCTCAATATAGGGAGTGGATGGAGATCAATCCAATTCCTAAGAGGCTCAATGAAGCTTTTGTGGGCAAGGGGTTCAGATCCACACAAACGAGATCCGCACTACAATGGCTGCTAAGTCTTCCTTCCTTTTTTGTTACTTCTTTTTCACATTTAGTTAACTTATTCAATAGCCAGTTTTCTTATAGTAGGAAATTAGAAAAGTTAACTAGTGACTTATATAGAGTTTTCCAACCTTATGATGAATCCCTTAGGTATTTTGTTATGAGGTTTGGTAGGGAGGCCCTAGAGATCCCTAATCTTGATATAGTATGGCTGTGAAAGCGTTCAAGAAGGGACTAAATAGGGGCTCCCCTTTTTATGATGATCATGTGATGACTCCTTGTAGGAGTTTATATGAAGTAAGGAATAGGGCATTTAGATTCAAACGGCTAGAGGATGACAAGAGGATCCAAGAATGGTTAGGGGCTCAAACGAAGCAAGAATCTCCTGACAAGAAACAAGGATCATCATTCAGGAACAACAATCCGAAGCCCTACTCCAAATTCAACAATCAAAATGTCCGAGCAGTCGAAGAAGGAGACGATGATGAAGATTACCCAAGCATTTCTGAGTATTGATTTTCCGTGGATACTCACTATTTGATTTGTTACATGAAGGATCTCGGAGAAAGAGCAAGGTGGCCCCGGAAAAACGAGAAGTCAACGACCTTCAAAGGCAAGTCCAAATGGTGTGCATTCCATGAGGATTTTGGCCATATGACTGATGACTGCATTGGATTAAAGAGGGAAATTGGATACCTCCTTAGAAAGGGCCATTCAAAGAGCTCTTAGGATGAAAAAAGTCAAGGATCCAGAATCCTGAAGATGTCCCGCAAAAAGCAACTCCTCCTTTACTAGATGCACAAGTAATCAACTTCATCTCCGGTGGCTCAGATTTATGCGGTACTTCTTTCTCCTTGGCCAAGAGACACGCTAAAGAAACCAAGTTGGAGAACGGGGAACGACCGGTCATATCCACTACTTTGACAACTGATTAAAGAATCTTCTTTGATGAAGAAGATAAGAAAAGCATCCAGGATCCTCACCACGACGGTTTGATTGTAACTTTATTTATTGCTAACCATTATGTGCGAGGGATCCTAGTTGATGGCGGAAGCTCGGTCAACATCATCCAACATGATTCACTCCAAAAAATGAATATCCCAGACTCAGAAATATCCCGAGGATGTCAGTGCTGGTTGGTTTCGGGGGCGAAACCAAGAAAACAATGGGGGACATCAAACTCCCAATCTACATCGAAGGGTTAAACTCTTACCAAAAATTTTGTGTTACTGACAATTTGTCTTGCTGCAATGTTATCCTTGGCAGGCCTTGGCTACATGGAATAAAGGCTGTAGCCTGTACTTACCATCAGTGCATCAAGCTACCAACTCCTTGGTGAGTAGTAAGGATAGATGGTGACTAAATGGAAGCCAAGAATTACTATTCTTCATCTATGAAGCCAACAACTAAACAAACGATAGCATAGCAACCAAAGCAGCATCCTAGGAACGTGTTGGAGGCTCGGGAGCGAGATATAAAAGAAGTATTCTTGGAATCCGAGGATCCAGATGTGAAAGTTTTCCTAGGATCCAGTATCCCTAATGAGATCGAGGAGGATATAGTATCCTTCCTAAAGCGATGAAAATCCACATTTGCCTTCAAACATTCAGACATGACAGTTATTTTGAAGGAGGTAATTACTCATAAGTTAGGCCTTGATTATTCTATTAAAACTGTCAATCAGAAGCAAAAGAAATTCGCTCCTGAGAGGAACGCGGTCATACAAGAAGAAGTTGAGAAACTTCTTAAGGTCGGTATGATCAGAGAGGTTAAATATCCTTGATGGTTGTCTAATGTGGTTGTTGTTTCAAAAAAGAATGGAAAATGGAAGGTGTGTTTCGATTTCACCGATTTAAACAAGGCATGCCCCAAGGATCCTTTCCTATTACCACATATAGACTCCATGGTGGATGCAATAGCAGGACATGAGATGCTTACCGTTATGGATGCTTCCTCTGGATTTCAACAAATTCAGATGGTACCATCTGATTAAGAGGATACAACATTCATGACTCCTACCGGCATATAATGTTATATTGCTATGCCATTCGGACTAAAATTTCACGGGCAACATATCAAAGATTGGTAAACATGATGTTCAGTGATCAGTTAGGCAAGACCATGGAAGTCTACATAGATGACATGGTAGTGAAGTTAAAGAAGGTTGAAGATCACCTCAAAGATCTAGAAGAAGCATTCAGCATCCTAGATCAGTACAATATGAAGTTGAACCCGTCAAAGTGCCATTTTGGTGTCAAGGCTGAAATGTTCCTAGGATACAAGGTGACCAAAAGAGGAACAGAAGCGAGCCCCGAGCAGATAGAGGCCATCATCAATTTTAAGTCTCCTGTGAATGCTAAGGATGCCGAAAGACTGACGGGAAGAATAGCTGCTCTCAACAGATATATTTCCAAATCCTCACAGAAGTGCAAAGACTTCTATGATATCTTGAGGAAGAATAAAAAGTTTGAATGGACTCAAAGGCATGACGATGCACTAAAGGTTCTTAAGGATTGTCTCTATACTTAGCCATGTCAGGTAATGCAGTCAGTGTTGTTCTGGCCAAGGATCATGAAGGACAATAACACCCGGTATATTATATAAGTAAACGCCTCTTAGATGCAGAGGTCAGGTATTCTCACCTTGAAAAATTAAATCTTGCTTTGATTATGGCCTCAACCAAGTTGAGACAATATTTTGAAACACATACTATTGTTTTAAGAACTAATTGTCCTGTTAAGAATATGCTTAGAAAGCCAGAATTGTCAAGAAGGATGGCCAAGTGGGCCGTGAAGCTGAGTGCATATGTTATTCAGTATGAGCCCATGACAGTCATTAAGTGACAAGCACTTGCAGACTTTGTGGCAGATTTCAATAGTGACATGCAGAAGGAAGCTGATCTAGAGGTCCAACAACTAGAATAAACCAAGGATTCTTGGATCCTCTTCACAGATGGATCATCCAACGTAAGAGGAACATGATTAGGTATCCTACTGAAATCTCCACAAGGGGGACATAATACCTCAGTATGTTGCATATGCATTTCAAGCCACCAACAATCAGGCAGAATACGAAGCACTTATCACAGATTTACTTTTAGCCAAACAAATGAGATCAGGTATCTTCAAGTTTATATAGATTCTTTACTTATAACTAACCACTTTAACGCCTCTTATACCGTGATACGTGAAAATATGATCAAGTATTTAGAAATTTTGAAGGAATGAGCAAAATCCTTCGAGTTGTTTAGTATCATGCAGGTACCAAGAGAAGAAATGGCTGGGGCAAATGTCTTAGCGAACTTAGCATCATCATTAAAGATCCCCGATGATGAAAAGATATCTATCATTCATATATTTTCTCCGGAAATTGGAGAACAACAAGTTGTTGAGGTAACAGTGGATTACACAGAAGAGCTTAAGGATCCTTCATCCTCTCCAAATTCAGGATCTTGGATCCTCCCAATTAAAAAATTCCTCCAAGATGGAGAAATCACTATAGGGGAAAATCCTAAAGCTTTCAGATTGAAGGTATCACAATTCATTATTTTACAAGATACTTTCTATAGAAAGTCTCTTGTAGGTCCCTATTTGAGACGCATCGAGGATTCTGAAATACAAGAGGTACTCCAAACATCCACGAAGGCGATTGCGGCAACCACACAAGAGGAAGAGCATTATTCTCTAGGATACTTAGGACTGATATTTCTGACCAACAATAAAGAAGGAAACAATGGAGTACTCAAAGAAGTGTGATGCTTGCAAAAGGCAGGGAAACATCCTTCATCAGCTAACAGAACCAATGTTTCATATATCCTCTTCATGGCCTTTCATGAAGTGGGGAAAGGATAGTGTTGGCAAGTTACCAAAGGCACCAAGCGGAAAGGTCTTTATGCTTGCTATGACAGACTACTTTTCTAAATGGATTGAGGCAAAAGAATTCGTTCAGGTTCGAGAAAGAGAAGTTATATCCTCCATTAAAAGAAACATTATAACTAGATTTGGTATCCCATATGAAATTGTTTGTGATAATGGATCCCAGTTTATTGGGAAAAGAACTACTAACTTTTGTGACAGTTGAGGCATCAAGATGATTACTTCTACACCAGTTCACACTCAAGCCAATGGCCAAGCTGAATCAAGTAACAAGATCATCATCAATAACTTGAAAAAGAAACTAGGATCCAAGAAAGGCAAGTGCGCTGAGGAACTTCCTTATGTTCTTTGGGCTGATAAAACAACACCAAATAATGCAACAGGTCAAACACCCTTCTCATAGATGTTTTAATCAGAAGCTGTAATCCCTAAAGAGATGGTGGTTCCGGAGGCCAATAATGAAATCCTTCTTGAAGACCTAGATACTGTTGAAGAACTTAGAGATCTAGCCAAGATCATGTTGGTGCATTTTGTGACCGTCGCTATGCAATTTCGACTAGTTGGGGAGAAGTTCTGGAGGGAGCCAACTTCGTCATAGGTGAAGGTAGAGCAACTTCACGTGTTGGTGAAGTTAGGACAACTTCACGTGGTGGTGAAGTTAGGACAACTTCATGTGTTGGTGAAGTTAGGACAACTTCACGTGTTAGTGAAGTTAGAACTACTTCACGTGTTGGTGAAGTTAGGAAAACTTCACGTGTTGGTGAAGTTAGGACAACTTCACCATAGGCCCAAGCCCAAGCCCGCGTAGATGTTTATCTATATATATGTATGTTATGTTTAGGGTTAGGTGTTGATCAGAAAAGAGAGAGTGAGAGCAGAAAAGTTGTTTAGAGAAAACAGGTAAGGAAAGTCTCGTGGGTAGACCCGAGGTAGAGCTCACCTCGGGTCGGCCGTAACATGTTTTCTCTTTCGGTATGTAATGTGTTGTGATTAACATATAAAGCGGTTTGCGGACCTATTTATTTTGTTCGTGTGTTTGTTTGTGTGTTCTCGTGTTCTTCGTCTCTAACACCATAAACGAGTCTAGGAGGATTCCGCACTTCTAGACCTCGTCCGAATCTCGTATCGATCACCGACACCCCGGGGGGACTTACAGATCAGAATGGCAGCGTATCAACAAAGGGTAGTTGGGGCATACAACAAGAGTATCAGGATCAAAAGATTCCAAGAAGAAGATCTAGTCTTGAGGAAAGCCTTCTAAACTACAACCAATCCGACGGATGGAAAGGTAGCACCCAAGTGAGAAGGTCCCTATCTGATCGAGACAGAGGCAGGAAAGGGGCATATCATTTTCTCACTATGGAAGGCAACTGGTCACCATTGGCATGAAATGCTATCCATATCAAGAATTACTTTTTCTGATCATCCTTAAAGGATCGAGTATCCTTAAAGGATAAAGGATCCTAAAATTGGTAATATCTATATGATCACTTATCCCTTTCAAATTATTATTAATTTAAGGATAACATTTTCTTAACATTTGTCTTTTCAAAGTTTAAAATAACAATGCATGATTCTAATAAGAGGTTCAATGATCAAGAGGTTGGCCACCTCCCCCTCACACTCAAGGTACATCAATGTTTCCCTTGGCCTAGCCCACTATTAAGATGTTACCCCCGATTGTCATATCTTCAAAGGTTTAATGGTTTCATCTTTCTTATAAATTAGAGTTTCAAAACTCTCGCCTGGAGCGCACGTTATTCAACGTATAGTCTGGGGCAGCGGGACCAATACACGTTTAAAGGCTGACAATTTTCATTGCTTTCGGCTATATGGAGGATCATACGATTTATTGTAGACGTTTTCATGTTATCTCAAGACAAAGGTTTCTAACATTTTAATTTTAGCTAAGGTTTTGGCGTTTTCACGTCACTTACGTTTGGGCAAATCCCCAGATGACATCCGTATCTTTGGGCCAGTCCCCAGTTTGGTCTTGTCCCCAGCTTAACATTAGTCTATTTATGCTTGTCCCAGTATATTGGGCTTGTCCCCAGTCTATTTGGGCTTATCCCCAGGATATTTGGGCTTGTCCCCAGTCTATTTGGGATTGATTGTCCCCAGGAGATTTGGGCTTGTCCCTAGTTTATATGGGCTTGTCCCCAGTTTATTCGGGCTTGTCCTTAGTTTATTTGGGCTTGTCCCCAGTTTGTTGGGTTTAATCCCAGTTAATATCATAAGTTATTTGCGTCAGGTATCCTAAGTTCAATTACGAGGATCAAAGAAGGATCAACACTTATGGATTCAAGATCGTTAACTCATTTATACAAGGATCGTAGAAAAATCAACACTCATGGTAACTTAGGTCTAATTAGATCTTATGGTATGGTTTCAACTTATCAATTTATACTTATTCAACTTTGATTTATACCTTTATAAGGATCCGATATTCTTAATCTGTTTTCATAAGGATATGGTATCCTTGAAATTTTTCTCAAACCTTTTAATAAAACTAAAACTATAACATATATCTTTTCAGAATAATAAATAACACGAAAATAATCAAAAGTTTTAAGTTATTATTGATAATAACTCACCTGGACTTACCAAAATCCTTAACCCGGACTTCACCATACGAAAAGATGGACCATCCACCCGGGTTAAGCAGGTGTTAATAACAGTTATCATGATAGCTCTTAGCGGAGTCCTAGGCCTGTGAGATGTAGTAGAATAAGTTCAAAAGGATTTTGGATTAAAAATAGCAAATAAGGAGGATAAAGGATCCTTACCTTGATAACGAAATCCTTTCCAGCTTCAAACGGATCTTTTGACTCGAAAATCTTCTTTCTTTGGAAGCTATAGACTTAGCTCGTGTCATCACAAGGCGTGGTTCATGGATCGTTGTGGACTTTGGAGTCTCTTTCTTAACAATCAGACAATCAATGTCTTCAAGAGAAAATTAAGAGGCAGATTTTCCAGACTTCTGAGCACCTACAAAGCACAATTTAAAGATATGTTTTCCATTATTTTCATTTAATATCAGAGAATTAAAATTCTTACTTGACATGTTGCTAATTGATTATGAAATTGTCTCTTGAAAACCTTTGGTAAACTTAGCTTGAAAAGTTCTGTCCCCTAGATCCAGTGCAAGGAACTTCTTAACTCTCACTTCAACTCCAGGAAGTTTGGCCGACAAATCAAAGTTATCAACTGAAAAGCAGAAATAAACATGTAAGAAGAAGGATAAGATGTACTCTCCGGCTTGTCCCAAGGAAACTCTATAGATATATGATAATTATATCTAGCTTGTCTAATCTCATCTGTTTTTGCAGGAAGTTTGTATTCAAAGGCAAAATGACATCTGTGATCTTATCACAACCGCCATTTTGGGGGAAATTGTTAGGGCACGAAAATTTTACACTGTGGATACGTTATCCTGGCATATGTCCGGATCAGCTATCCTTAACATGTGTTCCAGATCCTTTCAGGATCAAGGATCCTCAGTACTTATTATTTACTAATGTTTGTTCTCTTTGTATAACATTATATTTGACAAATGTAACGCCTAAGAGACCTGGTCTACCCCCTACTTCGCAGTCTAAGTGATGGAGCACGTGGTCAAAGTGGTTGTTATGTTTATAGTGAGATAATGGCGGATTTTTAGGAAACTTAGTTATAATCTTTATTATTTATGAAGACATTGAGTTATGATCAGTTAAGGCACGTTACACAACACACCCTATACATAGTACATCAGCAACATTCGCATAGATAAGTCCAGCAACACACACACACACACTTAGAATTAATGTAAACACTGACCATAATCTCCAACCTTGTATTCTCATTTTCTTGATTAATAAAGAGGTTGTAGACGATTTGTCATCACCCGGGTTTTTTGTACCGGCATTCCAACCAAGATCAAGGGATTTTTCCCGCAACAAATCATTTTGTTCTTAACAAACATATTGAAATGAGACACCATTTCATCAGAGATTGTAATGAGAAAGGACTAATTGAAATGAAAAGAGTTGAAACTTGTGACAACTTGGATGATTTGTTTACCAAGCCACTTATTTAAGACTAGATTCAATTACTTACTAAAAGCTTTAGGCATGATCAACTCTGATGACGTCTGATTGATGATAAACGTTCACATGTGCTAACTAATTACTTTTTAAAGATCTTACATGATTTACAAGTGACTATGTGTGATTATGTATGATAATTTGATTTGTGATGGGATAAAATTTGCTTAAATGAATATGTGTGTCTTAGGTATGTATGATGCTTAAGTATGGATCCGTGATTATGTTTCACGATAATTTTTTGAGTATGATTGAACCTGATTTGCAATGTCTTATCTGCATACTTGTTTAAAAACTGATTCGGATTTCTATTTTAAAATGATTATGAATTGTGTGCTTAGAACAAGTTGGTTTATGCATGTTTTATCTTGATGAAAATGTCATGTCTGCCTGCTTGTATTTATGCATTAATGTGATTTCTGTTTATGTTTAATTATGTAAACAATTTGTCTTTGTCAAAATTACTTATGTGTTAAAACTTATGTGATTAAATGAATTATCAAATAAGTTATCAAAACGTAAAACGTTTAGATAAAAGTGAAAACTTTTGGTGTAAAGAATTGATAAGATTATTCAGTTCAACCTTTAAAGAAGTTTAAAAGGTTTTAATGGAAAATGGTCCAACCTTTGGAAAATAATAGGAATTGTTTATTTACACTAATCTTATGAATTTAATAGGCTAAAAAGACTTTCAATGCATACATTAATAAGTGTGGTAGCTTTCCATGATGTGTAAAAACTTAGGTGATATAAGCATAATGAATATGCTAAACTTAATGTGGAGATACATTTTTAAAATAAGCATGGTTCAAGATAATTCTCTCCAAATGATAGGAAGAAAGGTAACTACCCAGTCATACACAAACCTGTTGGTATTTGGTCACTAAAAATGGTTCATTTTATATAAGACAAAGAACAAAAATTGTGCAAAAGGATTATATATCAACCAAAAGTTAATAAAATTACAAACATGAGAGTTTAAACTAGAACTACAAAGGTGGGGCATCATTATAAGTCCTAAACACCTTGAATGGAAGGCATGTAAGTCCAAACTGCGTGGCATGTAACTCCAACGTTCAACCTCAAAGTTTGAAATGTTTTGAAGACTTTTTGTATCAAAGAAAATTATTCATGTTCAGTCATTAAAAGATATGTGACCTAATATCAGGAGGTTGATGTCAACTTGCGGTGATATGGAGAAAGCCAAATAAGCTTTCATGATATGAGACATCATAGTGCAATAAGTGTTATCCATTTATGTATTATGCAACAAATTGATCCTTAAGCATAACATCAACGTAATAAAATTCATGCTAAGCTCTACCTGCTATTAACCTGCCTAATTTGTCAAAATAATGCTGAGAATGAAATAAAGAAATGTGACTTAGTCAATATGATCCCATGTTGAGATCTTTTCATAAAAAAACATATGTTTGTAATGCAAAAACTGAAATTTGATCTTAATACAACATTTTCTCGTAAGCTTTAACAAAGAAAATTGTTACTTTAGTTTGAATTTTAAGTCAAAATTTTGAATTAACAACAAATTTGATTCAACATGTCATATTTTTTCTGATTTGACTATTCTGAATATGTTCTTTGTTTACTATGTATATTCGAGTATACTTGTGTGATTTTTGTGAAAGTTGAGTTTTCGAGTATACTTGAATTATTCAAGTATACTTGTGTGTTCTATTTACTAGTTACCTATTTCGAGTATACTTGATAAATTGTTTGAGTTGTTAGGTGTCTTTGAGAAGACATGAATGATTTACTGAAAATATAAGTGTTTCCAAGTAGACTTAGTTATTTCGAGTACACTTTGTGCTTTGAGTGCGTTTTTCTGAAATGAATTGATATATCTAAGTGTTTAGAAGCATACTTGATGTATTTGTATGTTGTTAAGTAAGCTTGATAAACTTCGAGTAAACTTTGTCCTTCGAGTATACTTGACAATGTATATTTTGGTCAAGGTTAACTCTTTACTTGATTAAGTTCATTTTCGAGTAAAGTCTAGATTTTGAATTATTCGAGTAAAGGGCTCAGATTTGGAAATATTTCTATGTTATTTTATTGAGAACATTATTGATCTCGAGTAAAGTAGTAAACTTGGATAATAATACTTGGTTGTCATACTTGTGATTAATTTCCCGAGTAATCTTGAATGTTCGAGTATACTCCTTTCCTTATTTTCACTTTGTTTATTTCTAAAACCATAACTTAGATCGAGTATACTTCTTCTCGAGTATACTTGATAATGAGCAAACTTAGGTTCAATAGATTGCTCGTGCTGACTTTTTTTTCTTGAAACCTGAAAAGGTTTTTGGCAATAATCTTGCACTAAATGACAAAAAACATTTAAAACACACTTTCAAACACGAAGAGTATTGTATTTAAAGGGGACTTAAAAACTTTTCACTCACTTTTCCCTCTTTACACTATTACACTTTGCTCTAGCCCTAGATATTGAACCATTGCTCCTTCAATCACTCTGAATAATATCATGTATTGAAATTCCGACTTGGTATGCTTTAATTTAATGATTTCTGACACTCATAATCTGGGTTTAGTACATTGTTTTACAATTTTCTAACGTCTATGTTTTATGTCTAGGTTCAAAATTGTCGTAGAACAGGTTCATAAAGAATATCTTTTTATACTTTCTTCATCAATTATTTTTACATGCATGTTCAAAACTCATTTAACAAGACTGATCTTTATTTTGAATGTGTTTGTTTGTTAATGTGCAGAAAATGGTGTATAAATTTTAGCTAAAGAACAATATGTGTGCTTTCCTCCAAGTCACAAAGGAAAATCAACCTTTGGAGCTGATAATTAACTGGTTGAGCAACCCAAATTTGAGATTCTCTCTGACTAATGACCCTATCATATACAAGAATCATCACACGGATTTTTGGGGTTCAAAAAATTATGCAGACGATGTGAATGCAAGGAGGAGGGAAGCTGAAAAATTCCTCATCATTGTTTATAATAGGCCCTTTAATTTTTCCCAGGTGATTTTTGAAGGACTGGTGATTAATGCAAGGAGGAGGGAAGATGAAAAATTCCTCATGTAACGAAGATTTTTATACATTATCTTCAATGGGTTACTCCTTATCCTACCTACCACTTATATAATACTTGTCCTACAAGACTCTAATGTCTACAAGAGAATACGTAGGTTGGCTTCCACAAGCCAATTCAATTAAGAAGTGGAATTTAATGTACAGTGTTGGTTGGTAAATGAAAATATTGAAGTGATGGAGGGTCAAGCACTAACGGAAAACAGTTGGGTAGAAGCTTGCAGGAAGATTTAGCACAATTCATAAACTTGCAAGTTTAGGAACTAGTTGACAAGCCAAGAGGAATATATTCAATTGGCACCAAATGGGTTTTACGTAACAAAAGGGATGGGAGAGGAATTGTAATGAAAAACAAGGCAAGCTTAGTTGTCCTTGGATGCTTACAAGAGGAAGGAATTGATTTTGATAAAGTGGTTGCTCTTGTGACAAGGTTGGAGACCATAAGAATCTTTTTGGCATATGTTGCATCAAAGAACATTAAAGTGTTTCAATTAAATGTTAAATATGCTTTCTTGAATTGAAATATTGAAGAAGAGGTGTATGCCACTCACCGTCCAGCTTTTGAGGATCCTGATTATCCAAATAGATTAAATCAAGCTCCAAGAGCGTGGTATGATGAGTTGTCAAATTATCTACTTGCTAATGGTTTTCAAATAGGAGCCATTGACAAGACCTTATTCTACAAGAAAATAGGAAGAGATTTACTACTACTTCAAGTGTATTTTGATTATATCATCTTTGGCTATACAAATCAACAAATGTGTATAGAGTTTGAAAAAGTCATTAAGTCAAAATACAGCATGAGTTCTATGGGAGAGATGAATTTCTTCCTTAGATTGCAAGTTCAACAGAAAATGGATGGAATATTCATTTGTCAATCCAAGTATGTAAAAGAAATCTTAACCAAATTCAAATGACAATATCTGAATGTTGCTTCTTCTCCAAAGGACACACATGCAAAAATGTTAGCTGATTAAAGGGGGAGCCTATAGATCAACATGAATACAAAGCTAAAATTGGATCACTAATGGACCTAACTGCTTCAAGACTATATATCATGTTTACTGTGTGTTTGTGCAAGATTTGAAGAAAATCCCAAGGTTCACCTGAAGGCAAAGCCAGATTTGGGCATTTGGTATACAAACAATAGATCCTTTGATCTACTTGCATACACAGATATTGACTATGATGGATGTAATATGATCAAGAAGTCTAATTCTGGTGGTTGTCAGTTCTTGGGAAACATGCTAGTATCACGGCAGTGCAAAAAGCAATCAACAGTGTCAATTACAACTGTAGAAGTTGAATACATTTTCGCATCTTCCTGCTGTGCTCAAGTCCTCTAGATTCAAAATCAACTTCTTGATTATTGTCTAAATTTTCTAAGCACTCCTATACTCATTGATAATATTGCTGCAATGTTTATGGTTAGAAACCTTGTACAACACTCAAAGACCAAGCATATTGAAATTAGACACCATTTAATCAAAGATTGCAATAAAAAAGGTCTTATAGAAATGATAGAGTTGAAACTAAAGATAACTTGGCAGATTTTTTCACCAAGCCACTACATAAAACTAGATTCAATTTTTTATCAAAAGCTTTAGGCATGATCAACTCTGATGAAGTCTGGTTCATGATATATGCTAATTGTGCTAAACTGATATTTCTTGCAAGGTCTTGAGTGATTTTTATGTGTTTTTGTGAATTTGTGATATTTGAAATGTGCTTAAGTGACTATTTGATGATCTAGGTGTCTATGGTAACTAAATGAGATGTTTTGTTATGTATCATGATAATTGGTTGAGTATGACTATGCTTGTTTTGAAATGATTTATCTTAGTACATGTTGAATAATTGATCATAATTGCTTTGAAATGTTTATGCATATTGTGCTAATGACAAATAGGTTTATGTATGTTATTTGACTTGTCTAGATTTTATGTCTGCATATTTGTGTTTGTGGAAAAATGTACCTGCTGATTATGTGCTTGAATATGTATGAAATTTGAGGTGGTTTGTTTTTGTCAAAACTATCTTTTGTGTTCACACTATTGTGATAAAATGACACGATCAAAGAGTATTCAAAAGGGTAACATGTTTTGATAAAAAAGAAAGCTTTTTGTAAGAGACACGATAAGATTATTTAGTTCAAGCTTTATACAAGCTTAAAAGGGTTTCAAATAAAAATTTGATCCAACTTTAATGGGAAATGATAGGTAAAAAGGAAATTAAATTAGTCATTGATAAGTATGGTAGCTTTCCATGATGTGTAAAAACAGAGGTGATATAAATTAATTACAATAGCTAAACTTAATGTGGAGATGCATTAATGAAATATATGTCACTATATACATCTCTCCACATGATTAGTAGAAAATCAACTATCCAGTAATACACAAGCATGTTGGTATTTGGTAACCCAAAAACAAAATACCTTTTATTCAACGAGAAAGAATATGAATAAACTTGTGAAAGGTGAGTATGTTATTGGTTTGCCAACAAGAGAGTTCAAAGTTGAAGACAACTATTTCTCATGCCAAAAGAGAATACAACATAAATAATCTCACAAAAGAAAACTGATAAACTCTATTGATCAAGTGTTTGAGAAGTTTCACATGGATCTTTTTGGTCCTGTAAGTGTTCCTAGTATTGGAAAAAAGAAGTATTGTTTAGTGATCATAGACGATTACTCAAGATTTACTTGGGTGTATTTTCTAATTTCTAAATATTAGGATGCAGAATTGATCATGAGTTGTTTGACTAGAATTGAGAATCAATTAGATGCAAGGGTTAAGATGATGAGAAGTGACAATGGATCTGAGTTTAAAAATGGGGCTATGACTGATATTTGTCTTGCAAAAGGAAAATTTTAGCAATACAGTGCCCCAAGCACTCCTGAACAGAATGGTGTTGAAGAAAGAAGGAATAGAACACTAATAGAGGCTGCAAGAACCATGCTTGTAGATGCTTATCTACCTATATATTATTTTGGGTAGAAGCAATCAATACTACATGCAATGACAAAACTCCTTATGAGATTTGGTATAAGAGAAAGCCCTACATCAAGTTTCTCAAACCTTTTGGTTGCACATGTTTTCTATTAAACACCAAAGACTATCTAAACAAATTCCAAGCAAGGTCTTTATATTGTTTCTTTGTTGGATATTCTTCACACTCAAAGGCATATAGAGTATATGTTAAAGATCATCTAAGTGTGATTGAATCATCTGACATTATTTCCAATGAGAATCGGTTTAATACTGTTAATGGAGCAAGCTGGTTGTTTGATTTAGAGAAATTGATCAAATCCTTCAAAATCTATCCTGAAGACATTGATGAACATTCTTATAAAACAAGTGTTCCTGAAGCAACTACTGAAAAGAAGACTGACTTATACAAGTTATGATCTATGTTGCTAATGAACATAGTGAGTTCTCATTCAAAAGGATGGTTTCTGAAGATGATGAAGAGGAGCACAAAGAACAAAATAGTGAAACACACGAACAAGAACACACTGAAACATCTGATGATCCAACTGATAATCAACAAGACCAGACTCAACATGACACACATTTAGTGTTTGAAAATTTGTTTCATAATTTGAATATATCAAATGATGTTCCTATTGGGTTTTAACAAGATTATCAAAGTAAAATAAACCCATTTATAGGAAAAATGCAGCGAATAAAAAAAAGGTTTAAATCTTGTTATAGAATGAATATAAAACCGATTTTATATGCAAAACCCAAGCCTCAGATCCATATACGAATTTGCATTCTTACCAATATAAACAACCATAGGGTGTTTACGTAATATACCTTCAAAGTCCAAGAAAATGAAGGAGATGAAGATATGATTGGCGAGTCTTCAAGATAGAAGAACCTCTAGCTTGTATAGCCTTCAATCTTCCAACAAACATCTTGGATATGCTAGGATTTACACTTGAAAACTCTTTCTTGTTTTTCCTTTCCTTGGACGAAAATTAGAGAGGAAGAAGAAAGAGTTTACTTGCTTCTTGTGTGTGTGTGTGTGAGAGAGAGAGAGAGAGAGAGAGAGAGATAGAGAGATGGGAGCAACCAATGCACCACAGTAATTAACCAACCAAATCTTGTGCAAGTCTTGAAAATAAATAAAACAATTAAGTGAGGAGGGAGAGGGGGGAAAAGTGGCAGCCCACATGGGTTCCCACCAAAATTCAAAACTCAAGTAATCTATTTTTATTTACTTATGTTATGTTATAACATAACATGCAAAATCCAGTATACATTGCATATATTTATTTAACCAAGTTAAATAACATGGTATATGCAAAATGCGTAATGCAGTAAGTCTAGCATATTGTTTTTTAACCAACTTAAATAACATGGTATATGCAAAATACAGTAAGTCTTGCAAAATGCAAAAATACAAGTAATATGCAAAATGAAAAAATACAAGTAATATGCAAAATGCAAAAATCTCTCATAACATAAATTATCCATATAATTTATTTATTAGACAAGTGCAAATATTTAGAAACTCAATTTCCAAATATTCTAAGTGTTAATATTTATTTGTTAGATCATATCTTAAATAAATATCATGGTGTTCGTCTAGCTTGTTATTGGGTATGACCAGACTTGGATCATAACGTACTAGCCACATCAACTCTAATATGTATCTTAGGCAGACCGATTCCAACAATCTCCCACTTGCACAAGATACATAGAAGATTGATGCAAATAACGAATACCATGTAACATTCGTTACTTTTCAAACCCGAAAACCGACCCATATTAAATTTTCTATTTTATTAATGAATATATGTATAAATATAATTGTATATTTCAAGTTTCATTTTATGCGTGTTCGTCAACCGACTCATTTTGATGTTTCGATGTATTCGTATAATTCTTTTATTATATATATAATTATTGTATATTTATTTATTAATATTCACGATGTGTTATAGTCGTTATTCGTTGTTTATCTATTTTGTATTGTTCAATAGGGAAACTCCAAGTTCTAACATGCTTACTTAAACAAGTCCCGAGCCATCCGAGTATAATACGAACATATTTCCAAATCTTTAGCTTTTATTTATATTTATATACCATTTAGAAGTACAAGGTTCAAAATGTAAATTTATATTAATTCTATTTAAAAGAAATATGAAAGTTGAGGGTTCAAAATTGTAAAATACATTTAAAATATAACAATAAATAAATTTTAACCCAACCCCCCGTCCCTGTTACCTCGTCTTTCTGTCGAAGCTTTCCGGTCGCCGGAATTCGGCTCCGGCGAGCCTTGTATACATATTTTAACGTGTTTTTATCACAATTAAATCAAATAATGACTTTAGATCTGGACCGGGCTATGTTAATGACCCATTAAATTGTTATTATAACTCGTAATTAAAGTTTAATTGACCCGTAGCGACGCAAGACGCCCAATTTAAACGATAAGTCTTCAATTTGTAGTATAAATAGGACGCCAGGTAACGACTAAACTGGCACCAACAACTTTTTAAGCCTCAAACACTCTCTATAACTCGTAACAATCTTTCAAGTTCGTTTTCTGGCGAGGTTCCATTCTCCATAATTCTGGCACAGTTAGAGTTCGTGACATTCAATTGCTTCGGTTTCATTTACGCACTTTCGGTTTTATTTTAACTTTGTCTTCAACTTCAAGGTGAGTATCTCACACCCCCTTTTTACTCTTTTATTACTTTTGGGGGTAGCATATATATCCTATCAACAATTCAATTTCGTTAACTTATTATTTACAAAATACAATTTCGTTAACTTATTATTTACAAAATACAATTCGTTACATGGACTTGTGTGTTAACTTATTACTTGCTACAAATTATTTGCTCATGGATTACTTCAAGATAGTATGATCATACACCCCCACTTGCGCTCAATACATTTGTTGTTTTGAGTGAAAAAGGGCCTCATTACCCGAGTTCGTTGGTGCACAATCCCAACTGGAAAGGACCTTACTTGCGCTTATCTGAGTACGCTGGTGCACAATCCCAGTTGGAAAGGACATTACTTGCTCATTTACACCTGTTCATGCAATTGTATGATTTTCATGTATGTATAACAAAACATGTGTGAACTCACCAACTATTCATTTAGTTGACTTTATTTTATATATATGTTGCAGGTACAATTATTAGAGGATGAAATGTAGAAGACATTAGAACTTAGGTTAAATTAATGAATGGACAAGTTGTTAATTGTTCTTGTATTTTCTTTGTATTTCTTTTTACAAACTTGTGTACTTGATGTTTAAATTAATTAATGATAATATTGTCACTTAATAGTGTCACATGTGTTTTGGGCAATCTGTATGTTACACTCGGGTGTATTCCGCTTTAGCCGGGGTGTTACAGATTGGTATCAGATCCGTGACTATAATATAGGACATTAGACGTAGTATTCTAGTTAGTTATAGTTTATTTGCATAATTGCTTAGGTTGTATAATTAGAAATTATATGGGCCTTATGTGATTGTTCAAAGCACTTAGTTGTTACTATTATACTGATGATTCAATTACATCAATTACACAAGAACACACAAGTCCAAGGCTTATGCCTAACGCAAAGATTTTCAATTTCAATAATCAGATTTTCGATTATTGGTCACCCGATATATCTTCCTCTTAAAGATGGTTCGTTATGGCGGGTATGTAGTAACTGTAAGGGGGACGTGCGTGTTTTCTGAAACTCTTGACACCAAGGTTATTGAAACCTAAGGATAAGCAATGCGTATAAATCCCAATCAGACGCGGGACCCGGTTGCTTACCTGGAGAGTTAGGAAAGAGCATGAACTCTATTAAGCCAAAGCATACCACTTTCAACGCCATATGAATCACAACTTTAAGTTTTCAAACGCGACCATGTTCTCTTTGTGAAAAGAATATGGTTGCACTCCTTTATGTTTTACAATGTGTTTTAATTGGAAGTCTGTACATGAATACCCAGCTTTCGGTTCGATTTAATTACGCATTTTTTTTACGAGAATAGTTAAGTTTAAAAAAAAAAAACTGTGACACCTTTTCTTTATTTATACGCTCATTTACGGCTTAAACTTTTAAATATTTGAAAAGTAATAACCGAATTTCAAATGATTCCTTTGTTATATTACTAATATGTTTTAGAATTGAAAAATTCAAAAAGTTATGGTGATATATAAATGGTTGAATTTCGATTTGATTACTATGTTATTTTATTCATTTACTATTACGTTTTATAATTGAAAATTTGAAAGGTCATGGTGATAGATGAATGGTCAAATTTCAATTCGATTACCTTATTGTTATATTCATTTACCCTTATGTTTTAGAATTGAAAATTTTAGAAAGTTATGGTGGTACATGAACACTCGATTTACAATTCGTTTCTACAATTTATTGTTAAGTTTAATATTTATTTCATATGATTATTCAATAATTTCTTAGATTTTCTTTTGTTGAATGTGAAAACTCATGACGTCTCATGGGAATTTCAATTTCGATTTCAAAATTTTGTTTCATATGATTTCTTTTCTTCACTTGTTTCATTGATGTATCTATTAGTCGTTTTTATACTTACGTCCCAAGTCACGCAAATTCCTCGTGTTTCGTATCACGCCTTCTCGTTTTCCTAGTTGTCACACTCAACTCGCAAAATGACAATCCAAGTTATCAAGCAAATAGCCTCCGCGATCCCGATCACTCCACGTTAAACCACACCACCTTCATCGCTATAGTAAATTCAAACTCAAACCCAACACCATTCTTGGAAACACAACCCAACCGAAAAGCCTCTCACAGAAACACGTCCTTTGCACAGTATGTGTAAATCCCACCACTTTACTAAAAACGTTGATATACTTCAATCTGTGGTAGATTCAATTACCACTTATTGCTAAAACCCACCCAAACTCAATGCCACTCACCCATCTGCAAGACCTATACCTAACCATTTGTCTCAATCACATGTTTGACCTCATGCTTCAAGCCTACTATCATTGTGATGACCTTAGCACACCCACTACACTTTTGAAGGCCTAACTTGTTTCCGCCATGAAATATCCTAACCCCGCATCTTTTGTCGACGTTACACGATTTTTCCGGTTTCAATACTTAGATCTTTACAAAACTCATCAAACTCGTCTATATTTTCTTTTGCATACTTTCCTATATTTTATCTCTTTTACTAAAACCTCGCGCTTAAACCCAAATCCTTGGCTGTTTTTAACATTCAATCAAATGGATTTTCTTTAAAAAAGATTTGTTACCTCTATTACTATTATTATTATTATTATTATTATTATTATTATTATTATTATTATTATTATTATTATTATTATTATTATTATTATTATTAAAGTTATTCACATCATTATTGATGTTACTACTACCATTATTATTAGTACCATTACCGTCATCATTATTTTTATTACCATCATTATCAATATTATTATTAATAAAATTTATTAATACTAATTATTATTACTAGTAATATTATTATTAGTAGTAGTATCATTACCACTAATAATAATGTAATTATTTATTCAAACCATATTTAAAGTAAACCTTTTGTTCCAAACAAATCTTAAGCCCTTTATGGCTATTTTTCATTTAACAAGTCGGATTTCTTGACAGTCATTTATTTCTACTTGGCCGCGGGCCAAAAGAAAACATTTGTTTCTATGTGAAAGTTTCATAAAATTTGCAAGTCTTTGGGATAGCTAAAAAACACTTTTGTCTAAATAAATTTTATTCACCATTAGATTTAAAAGCATCACGATTTACAACCGATTTTTGTAAGATTAAAGTTCTCTTTTCATTCCCTTTCATTAACACCAATGAGTTTCGGTTAAGAAATCATGGCACCACCTGCCACCAACCTCTCATAACCCAAATGAATCGACACTCGAGAAGACAAACGTCGAAAGCTACATTTACTTTTCTTTATTTTCTCCTTCAAGTATGTTTCAAACTTACCCAAAGTGATTTTTACCCACTTTTTTATAATATTGTTTACGAGGTTTATTATGATTTTTCATTGATCTTTGATCCATATTCGTTTGTATTTTACGAAACATAAATTCGTACATCATACTTATTCGCTTTGCTAAATCGGTTTACGTCTGTTATTTCAAATTTTGTGATCTGTGACCAATTCCTCATCAACGTAACCGTTAAGTGGAAATTGGGACTATGAACATGTATGTGTACATAGATACTTAATAGAAACCGTATTTTATTTTATTTCTACACTTTACTATCGGTGACCGGTTCTCTCCAAACGAACTCGTTTACTTAGAATCGGGACTGTGTCCCATGTACTGCCGAGTTTATATTATGTTATACTTTTTACACAAATTAGTTTGTTTATTAGTCTACTTCTCTTTCACTCGATGTTTTATTTAAACCATTTTGTTGTTCTTGATTTCATCAGTCAGGAAAAAATGCTTTATATTGATTTCGAAATTTCAAGTGTTTACTTTAATAAACTCAAGGTTACTACTGGAATATTTTTTTCACAAACTTAATCGATTTTAATATTTTAATATTAAAATTTCGTTTATCCATTTCATTTTAAGTTAATATCAATTTACATGTTGGAAAGATATAATTGTTTATTCATCTCAACGTTGCCATTGAGCACGTCGATGTTTTATTAGAGATTTTCATTGGTTAAACATCATGAAATTATGATACTTAAAAGTTTCGTTTATCTAAGCTATTCTCGAACCCAATGCGTTATCAAGTTACATATTCATATTTCGTTGGTTAAATGCTATATTTACATGTCACGTTATTTCGACTCCATTATTTCAATTACATGTTACGATGTTTATAATTCTAAATATTTCATTATTTAATTTCATTATCTCGTTTATTTTGTTTTCAACATCGTTTACTTTCTTTAGACACGATGATTTTATTTACTTGACTTATTGTTTTTCACGTTGTCCTTGGCCTGAATGGTCTATCAATGTGTTTGTAATGTTGTTACCCTTTAAATAAATTATTTTTTATTTACAACGTTATATATGAGAATTTTACTTATTTATCTAAGGTCTATGCCTTAAAACCACACAATAGAGCAAGTTACATAAACCATCCGACGATAGAGGTAATTATGGGTCGACACATAATTATCAAAGTCCTCGCATGGAAGATGTAACAAGTCCGGTTGTGTGAAATAACTCGAAACTTGGAATGATTTTGGGGAACGGGGCAAATACAATATGATAAGGGCATGGTGGATACGCCGCTGGTACATCCTATATATAAGTGTCATTGTCATATTTCCTATTTGTGGCGTTCTTTCGGGACATTCAAAGATCGGCGTTATTTTTATTTTAACTATATCTGTATAAAATTGCTAAAATTTCCAACAACTCCGTATATTAGTTGTTCTCTTTTAATTTTTTATTTTTATTTTTATTTCGGGATGAAATTTCTAAAAAGTTGTAAGTCCTGTAACATTCGTTACTTTTCAAACCCGAAAACCCGACCCATATTAAATTTTCTATTTTATTTATGAATATATGTATAAATATAATTGTATATTTCAAGTTTCATTTTATGCGTGTTCGTCAACCGACTCATTTTGATGTTTCGATATATTCGTATAATTCTTTTATTATATATATAATTATTGTTTATTTATTTAATAATATTTACGACGTGTTATAGTCGTTATTCGTTGTTTATCTATTTTGTATTGTTCAATAACGAAACTCCAAGTTCTTACATGCTTACTTAAACGAGTCCCGAGCCATCCGAGTATAATACGAACATATTTCCAAATCATTAACTTTTAATTTTATTTATATAACATTTAGAAGTACAAGGTTCAAAATGTAAATTTATATTAACTCTATTTAAAAGAAATATGAAAGTTGAGGGGTCAAAATTGTATAATACATTTAAAATAAATAAATTTTAACCTAGCCCCTCGTCCCTGTTACCTCGTCTTTCTGTCGAAGCTTTCCGGCCGCCGGAATTCGGCTCCGGCGAGCCTCGTATACCTATTTTAACGCGTTTTTATCACAATTAAATCATATAATGACGTTAGATCTGGACCGAGTTACGTTAATGACCCATTAAATTGTTATTATAACTCGTAATTAAAGTTTAATCGACCCGTATCGACGCAACAACGACCGGAAGTAATTTCAACGCATTAACGACCAATTTAAACGATAAGTCTTCAATTTCTAGTATAAATAGGACGCCAGGTATCGACTAAACTGGCAATAACAACTTTTTTAGCCTCAAACACTCTCTATAACTCGTAACAATCTTTCAAGTTCGTTTTCCGGCGAGGTTCCATTCTCCATCATTCCGGCACAGTTAGAGTTCGTGACATTCAATTGCTTCGGTTTTATTTACGCACTTTCGGTTTTATTTCAACTTTGTCTTCAACTTCAAGGTGAGTTTCTCACACCCCCTTTTTACTCTTTTATTACTTTTGGGGGTAGCATATATATCCTATCAACAATTCAATTTCGTTTACTTATTATTTACAAAATACAATTCGCTACAAGGACTTGTGTGTTAACTTGTTACTTGCTACAATTTATTTGCGCATGGATTACTTCAAGATAGTATGATCATACGCCCCCCGTTGCGCTCAATACATTTGTTTTTATAAGTGGAAAGGGCCTCATTATCCGAGTACGATGGTGCATAATCCCAACTGGAAAGGACCTTACGTGCACAATCCCAGTTGGAAAGGACATTACTTGCTCATTTACACTTGTTCATCGAATTGTATGATTTTTATGTATGTATAACAAAACTTGTGTGAACTCACCAACTATTCATTTAGTTGACTTTATTTTATATATATGTTACAGGTACAATTATTAGAGGATGAAACGTAGAAAACATTAGAACTTAGGTTAAATTAATGAATGGACAAGTTGTTAATTGTTCTTGTATTTTCTTTGTATTTCTTGTTACAAACTTGTGTACTTGATGTATAAATTAAATAATGATAATATTGTCACTTAATAGTGTCACATGTGTTTTGGGCAATCTATACGTTACACTCGCGCGTATTCCGCTTTAGCCGGGGTGTTACATACCACCTAACAACGGTTTACTACCCCTAATACGTATGACTAAGTACCATTCAATAACATCATCCCTTCAAGTCCATTACTTGAATATGGTTTGGGTGAATCTATCATTTATCCTTTTACCACATATGTCATGTCAAATCCAGAGACACAGAGTGATCATTCTCTGTGCAAATTTAACTTAGCTGGCCTTAGACATCTTACTCTCAACAAATAAGAGGGACAAATCCCCTTTTGACTACATACATCTCTCACAATCACCTTGTACCATACCTGATCTTAGCCTTATGTACCGTCATGTTTCAGAGCAGCCAAGAACTAAGTCAAGGCATAATGTTTGGTGAATAATAAGACACAATATGTATCTCAGGTCAGAGGATACTATGATATTCGCCTTTACTCAAATTACTTATGAACACCAATCACAAGGATTCCATGCAGTAACATTTGAGGGCGGGTCGGTCCAATATTTATATCCCATAAATATCTATGAACCCTGGCAGCAAACCCTTTTTCTATATTCATACCTTATGAATATCCACCAATCCAAGTTCATAATAGTCTTACCTTCATATTTGTTCCCACAAATATGAACGACTACGGACATTTAGAATAATTGACTTATTCCTAGATTTAAGCATGCTAAAATGGAACATAACTCAAAATGTCATAATCATATGAATGAGTCAAAATAACAATTGTTCCGATATCCAAATACAAAATAGATCAAATCCAATCACTAGAGTATCAAAGTCCTAAGGCGCAAGTATGGCCCTCATGCTTCGGCCTTTGAAGGAGCTTCGTGAGTGGATCCGCAATTTTTTGATCGGTGTGAACTTTGCGAATACATATCTTTCCTTTTTCAACTTCATCCTGTATGTAGTTGATTTTCCACTCAATATGCCTCGTATTTTTATATGCATGGGGTTCCTTGTTTTAAGCAATCACACCCTCGTTGTCACAAAATATCTCTAGAGGGTCCTAATGGTACAGACTATCCCTAGGTCAGCAATGAACTTCCTTATCCATGCAGCTTATTGAGCTGCCAATGAGGCGATGTATTCCGATTCAGTGGTGCACAATTCTACCACATCTTGTTTTGCGCTCTTCCAAGAGACTGCCCTACCATTCATAACGAAAACTTATCCAGATTGTGATCAAGAATCATCTCGAGTAGTTTGGAAATTCTCATCCTCTGAGCTTGGACATTGAGTCGCACTCAATACAATTCCTCTTAGAATAGGTACCAAACCTTTCTTAGAGTTTTCCTTCTTGAACCTTTTCAAGATTTTATCGATGTATGCACTTTGGTTTAAACCTATCAACCGCCTTGATCTATCCCTATAGATCTTTATTCCAAAAATATAGGTGGCTTCACCAAGATCCTTGATGGAAAAACAACTCCCAAGTCAGGCTTTTACACGTTCCATGGTTGGAATGTCATTTCCAAATAGTAGTATGTCATCATCATACAATCCTAAGAAAGTAATGATGTCCCCACTAGCTTTATTATACACACAAGCCTCATCAGTGTTCTTGATGAATCCAAATTTCTTAACCTCTTCATCAAAACGGTGATTCCAACTTCTAGATGCTTGTTTCAATCAATAGATTGATTTCTTTAACTTGCATACTTTATTAGGATGTTGTGGATCAACAAAACCTTCGGGCTGAACCATAGAGACATCTTCTTTATGATGTCCATTTAGAAAAGCGGTTTTGACATCCATTTACCAAATCTCATTGTCATAATATGTGGCTATCAAAAATAATATCCTAATCGACTTTAGCATTGCCACCGGCGAAAAGGTCTCATCATAATCAACCCCTTGAGTTTGAGTAAAACCTTTGCTACAAGTCTTGCTTTATAAGTATCCAAATTTCCATGCATATCGTTTTTCTTTATGAAAACCCACTTACTTCCAACCGGCTTGGAGTTAAAAGGTGGTACAACCAAATCCCACACTTGGTTGTCATGCATGGATTGCATCTCAACGTACATGGCTTCAAGCCATTTTACACAATCGGATTGTGGCATTGCATCATGGTATGTGGTGGGTTCATCCGAATCTACCGCATAACATCCATCCATGAAAAATCGATATATGTCGGGTGGATTACTAATTCTACCAAATTTGCAAACGTTTTGTGTGTTTTGATCAACCATTTGATCATTATCAACAACCTCTTGTTGATTTCTAGTATCAACCAAACGTGTATCGGCTTGTGGTTTTCGATCCTCTTCGAGTTCTACCGCTCTACTAGTTTCTTCCATAAGAAATTTAGTTTCCAAGAACTCAGCCATTCGAACAATAAACAATTTTTTTCTCGGTTCGGTGTTAGAAGTAATATTCCATAGAGTCTTTGGGATATCCTACAAAGATACACTTAGTGGATCGACTCTCAATTTTGTTTTGGGTATTGTGCTTAACATAAGACTCACAACCCCATACCCCTTAAATATGATAATGATGGAACCCTTCCATGCCATATTTCAAAAGGTGTCATGTCCACTTTCTTGGTTGGGGCCATATTTAGAATACGGACCGCGGAGAGAAATGTGAAACCCCAAAATGATAGAGGAAATGTGCTTCTAGCCATCATAGATCGAATTATATCCAATAGAGTTCGATTCCTCCTTTCGGACACATCGTTATGTTATGGTGTTCCAGGTGGAGTGATTTGAGAGATGATCCCACAACTCCTAAGATGATCTTAAAAAGCATCGCTAAGGTATTCACCTCCTTTATCCGAACAAAGTACTTTGATGGTTTTATTGAGTTGATTTTCTACTTCATTTTGGAAGACTTTAAACTTTTTAAAGGCTTCATCTTTGTGTCTTCACAAGTACATATACCCTTAACGACTATATTCGTCGACAAAGGTAATGAAGTATCTTTCACCATTCCTTGTCATTGCCTTAAAAGGACCACATACATCCGAATGTATGATACATATTAAGTATTTTTCCCTTTCATTAGTTCCACTAAAGGGTTCCTTAGTCATCTCTTGTAAACAAGATTCACACTTATCAAATGAATCTTCATTTGATTCCAAAAGACCATTTGAAGTGTATGTATGTGATCTTTGTTTATGTGACAAAGGAGAAAATGCCAATGATAAGTCTTACTCAAATCCACTTAGAGTTTCTTGGTGCTTGATTGGTACAACTTGTTATCAAAGAATGTGTTATCATGAACTAATACATAAATGCCATTAGACGGCATTGCTTTAAAATAAAAGACATTATTCATGAAAGCACAAATACCGCTGTCCACAAATTTGAAGTCATAAGAATATTGTCTTAAAAGAGAAACTGTGACATTCGTGACAAAACTAGGTATACCTTATTCATTACGTAGCGAGTAAACGATAAATCAGTAAATTCTTAGCGATTAAACGAGTAACCGACTGATATTGACTAAGACCCGTATATATATACCGAGGGGTCATATATGAGTTATATATACAGTATAGAGGCTAACATATTGATATTTGGGCCCCGGTACGTTTAAAACCATTTAAACGAAAAAGGTTTCGTTTATTGATACGCTATAGGTTTAAACGCAATCGTTAACACCAAAACAAGCATTTTAGCTTCCGATAAGCCGAAAAATATTTATAAAACACTTATATGACATGTTCTAGCAATCAGTGAAAATATTTTTGATTTTTACGAGTCAGTACGTTTTTTTTATTTTACAAAAATGAGCTGAAAAACACTCATTTTCGCGCTGTTTTTCGCACTCGAACTAGTTTTCTTGCGAAAAAAACAAACCAGAATTAAATTTTGGATCGACATTTACGCGTGGCACGAATACTGGGGCAATAATGGCCCAAAAGGAGGCCCAAAGGGCCCCCTCTTTGGGTCGGCCGCAATATGGGGGGGGCCCCTTTGAGTAACTTGTTAAATAAGCTATGTCTTAGATATTTTTCTTATACCAAACATCAACCAACTCAAAATTCTGATGATCTTCTTCATCTCTCAACCAAAACCCTATAGGTAAACTTCTAATTTCTTGATTTTCATACTTGCTTAACAAAGTTTAACCATGGAAAATTAGTTCTTGATTAGTTTTAAACATGTAACCATTCAAAAACCATAAAAATCAAGTAAAATCATGTTTTGATGTTAAACATGTTTACAAAGCAGAAACATATAGATTTTTGAACAAAAACACGGATTAGAACATGAATACGACGTTTTTACGGTTCAAAAATTCGGTTTGAAACCAACACCGAGACCCTAATTAACAAGGATGTTAAATGGATGATTTATTCTTGGTTTGATGTTATATGATATGTATATACACTGAGTTTGCGAACCAAGACCCGGAGAATCATTTAAATCATTAAATCTACCGAAAACTGACAAGGTATTACTTGTTAACTCGTTTAGGGGTTGTTTGTGCTTTGATTGTGACGTTCTTGTTTTTGGTTTATGAAACTTTGCAAGGACATTAGGGATCACAAAAGTGAGTCCCTGTTACAATTTGGTAATGTTTTGATAAACGGAGAATATTTGGTGAATTTATTATCGTTTATTGGCGTTTATTCGGGAAAAATAGGTAAACTTCATGAAAAATTATGAAATTTGTTTTGGAATCCCGAAATGTTATGGGAACATTTGGAGATGTCTAAGCATTTTTTATGCAATTGTGTTTTAACCGAGTTTTAACAGCCGAAAACCGCGCAAAAAGGCTTTTTGGCCAAAGAGTTAAATACTGGAGAATTTGCAGGAGCTCGTTCATGGTATTTTAATCACTTATAAAAATTATGGGATTTTTTGGATGTCGTTTTGTATAAATGGGCAATTTATTACCTAATTATAACACATTAAATGAATTTTTATAAATAGATAATTAATAACAAAATTTAAGAAAATATTTTTATAAAATTCTCCATAGTTTATTTTTACAAAAATTTTCATAATTTATATATAAGTGCACAATTAGTTAAAATTAATTGAAGATTTAAATTATATATGTTTTAACAAAACCGACAGTTTTGTGTTTAACGAACTGACTGGTATGTCAAAACATCAAAAGTGGTCAAATATCTTATTTTTGGATGAATTTGATAAAAACGAACTTTTACGAGAATTTCGGATATTTCGAGTGGATTGTACGCGTTTTGTATAATCAAAACCATGTGAAAACGGAAACGAATCCTGAAATCAATCCAGGTACCGAAACTTCAAAATTCTTTCATAAATCAAATCATTTTATCAATCAGTATGTTTACTCAAGTTTGTGTGATCTTACCCAATCCCGAAACACATAAACGATCAACTTAGCTAGGCTCAGAAAACTGTGAAACTGAGCCAAATCCGGTGTTAAACATTTCATAGTGTACAACGTCACAATTTAAGACTATGGTCATGTTCTAGTCATAAAAGCTATACCCTGACTAGTTATACAGCCCGATTTAGTTTAAACAATATACTAGTATTAACGGTACTATATCGGTTATAGGATTCAAGCTATAATCGAGAAACTCTAGTTACTGATACGTATTACCAGCTTGAACTACACTAAGGTGAGTTTTACGGCCCCACTTTCTAAACTGTTTTACGAACTTTTGGGGTGGAAAGCATGTTTACATATACTTATATACTTAAAAACGTGTGATGATGTGAATTGTCTAAGTACTAACACTTGAAAGTCCCCACAAACACAAGTGATTAACTTCGTGCCGGTGACGTGTGGATAGTACTATCGGTTTGACAAACCCAACTGACAGGGCCGGAGGGGTATGCCGGAACATGATAACCCAGTTGCACATTGTCGTTTAAACTTATTACATTCTGCTATGTGGTGTTAGACATAGTACATATTTGGGGCAAAGTGGCTGTTAAATGCCAACGAGAGTACATGGGCAAGGGTGGCCATGCGATTTAGCTTGTTTCGGTTTCACTTGTGGCTTAGTATAAAGCATCATACACATACATACATACATACATACATATATACATACATACATACATTCATACATACATACATACATACATACATACATACGTATTGTAAAATTTACGAACTCGTATACTGATTTTGTTCGTACTCGTGAAAGTTGAAACTCACCACTAGACGTAGTTGACCCGTTTTAACATGCTTTTCAGGTAAACCGAAGTTGGAATGAATTGCTTTCGTGCTCGGTGTTAGAGTGAAGTTGAATAGCTGTGAATAGACGCAAATACATAGTAATGAATAAGAAGTCCGTGAACCGGTTATGTGATTTTCATCCAGTTTGTAAACTTAGTACCAACCCATGTAATACAATGTAAATGAGTTTGTTGAATTTCTTTATAAACAATGTGTTTGATACTAGAGTTATCTGTTACATTCCCGTATTACGCTTCCGCATTTACTTAGTCGGGGTGTGACAGAAGTTGGTATCATAGCCAATGGTTATAAAGAATTAGGATGTCCCTAGTATACCCTAATATAACCGTATGCTCGATTATCTCTGGGAATAAAATAATATTAAATAATATATACTGACGATTCTCGTGATGAACTCGAAGGACAAGTGGGTTATTATGGTCCGGAACGTAATAACGGACTTGCTTGTACGTGGGAATTTGAGAAAAAGTTGTTAAACAATCCAATAGGTAAAAACAACATATGTGTATAAAATATAATAAATAATTAAATATGTATATACACGAGTATCTGTGCTTATGTGTTTAAATACATGCATGTATTTTATTATGATTAATATAATTGAAGGATATTATTCTTATTACTAACCATTGTGTAGGAATATGTCGAGGTCTACCGATCAGTTATCTATTGCGGTACCAGCATTACCTGAAGAGGAGGAGGAGCCAGAAGAGGAAACTGGGGAGGAACTAGAGGAGGAGATGAGTGAGAGCTTAGGGGACGCTGTAGTGCCTCAATAGGTGCCGACCGACTAGCCTGATTTATCGGGCTACAGGTGCGATAGTTACCCTCCTAGGGAAACACCTAGGTTAGAGGCTGGAGCTACTACTGCCTATCACTCATAGATTAGAGAACCTAGATCCCCTACTCCACCTGTACAGCATACATAGTACCCCCATCCACTATTAGAAACTGTCAGACTGCCTGCATGAGCGTGCGCCCACCTGAGCACACCTCTCCCCCACATCTATCTACATACCATAGGGGAGAAACATCACGTGTCCAGGTCACTGAGATACCCATTCCCACTTGGGGTCTACCCACACCGATACCGGAGCCACCTCTTCTATCTGATTCAGCATGGTTGGGTCTAGTGACTGATCAGATCTTAGAACAATAACCCTTGATAAATAACCTTAACCAGCATAGACATGACATGCAAGATCACATGTGGTACATACAACAAGAAGTAAGGAATGTGTAGAGGTCAAATGCTCACAACCGCTGGCGTCAGGATCCGACAATGACACTGTTGGGAGTATGTATGGCGGTTACTACAGCCCTAGTGGCTGCTGTTGTGTGGTTGTTGTACCATGTAGTTATGAACGGATAGAACTCTAGTAGCATAGTTTGGTGTACATAGTCTTTTGACTTCCCATTCAGCATTTTGTAGAATCATGTTTGGCTGATATAGGAAATGTTTATGGTTTAGCATTATTACAAGCACTGGCCCGTATTGGGTTAAGTCTATATGTCACTTAATTACTAATTTTGGTACGCATATACAAGCGCTGGCCTATACCAGGTTAAGCCTATGCACTAAATTTTGAATGCATATGTACAGTACTTATTAGTCATAATAAAAATGTGTTTTCTTTGGCATAGTTTTGTGTTTGTGAATCGTAATATAGTGATATTGTGCGTATCATGGTGGAAATGATATTAATTACTATATATTTGAATATTTTATAGAATGGCCCCAAAGAAAGCTAATCCTTTATCTGTGGCGGAAGTGGCTGCAATGATTGCTCGCCAACTACAAGTAGTGATACCAACAATTGTAGCACAAGTCACTGCAGGCATACATGCCAACAATACTGTTAACGAATCTACGAGCACCACTACGGCCACTGCTAATATATCACCGCCAGATACAAATGTAGCCCCGGGTTTTAATACCCCGTAGACTACTGATAATGTTATAAACACTAATAATGCTCGCCCGACTGTTAATGTTGTTGGGAACCCTGAAACTGTTTTGAACCCCAATAATGTCACGATTCCAAACCCCGTACCGGTTACTAACAGAACTGCTAATAATAACACTCAACCAAATACCGGTAATGATCGTAATAATCCTGAACTCCCACGTCTGGATTATGCGTACAAACAGTTACATCGTGTAAACCGACTGAATTCAAAGGTGTTGAGGGACCGAACGGATTGGTCAAATGGATTGAAAAGACCGAGTCCGTAATTAATATTAGTGAATGTCCACAAGACCGTATAGTAAAATTCGCTACTAGTATGTTTCTAGGCGATGATTTGATGTGGTCGAACACAGTGGTTCAAATAAGGGGACTAGATGCTATAAATCGTATGTCATGGACCGAACTTAAAACCCTTATTCTAGAGCATTTTTGCCCTAAAATTGAGATTCAAAGGCTGGAACATGAATTGTGGAATTTGGAAATGAAGGGTGCTGACCATGTGGGATATACAAACCATTATAACGAATTGTCTCGCTTAGTACCGTGGTTAGTTACTCCGGAAGCAAAACGTATTGAATGCTATATCTGGGGATTAACCCCTGCTGTAAGAAGCATAGTTAATTCCGTAGCCCACCCAACATTGGAAAGTGTTGTATCTCAAGAGGGTGTTGTTACTTTTGATCTTATGAGAAGTGGCGTGATAAGGATGCTGGGGAAATATCAAGTTTAAAACGATCTGATTATGGGACAACGATGCAAGGGAACCCTCAAAATAAATGAGCACGTCCGAATATTCGAAATTATGCCATGACCAGTTCGAACGTTAAACAAGAAGCTTATAAAGTGACACTACCGAAATGTGGGAAATGTAATTTTCATCATGCGGGTGTTTGTAAACCGGTAGTTTGTCACAAGTGTGGAAGAACTGGACATTATGCCCCCAATTGTAGAACCCCCACCAATAATGTAAATAGACCACAGCAACCAACCCAACCACCTCGACCTCTACCTACCCGACCACAACTCAATCAACAAACCCCACCTACCATGAACCTCCATACCTGCTACGAATGTGGTAGTACGGAATATTTTCGGAGATATTGCCCCAAGCTGAATCAGGTTGCAGTGAGAAGGCAGAACCAAGCACAAGCATCAACTTTTAATGCAGCTAGGGGACGCGCGTTTGTAATAGGATCGGGCGAAGCGCGTCGTGATCCGAATGTGGTGACAGGTAAATTCTTAGTTTCTGGTCAGTATGCTTCAGTTTTGTTTGATACGGGCGCTGATAGAAGTTTCGTATCTGTTAACTTTTTACCCTTAGAATAAAGGCCGGTTAGTGAGCTAAAGAAACCATACACTATAGAACTCGCTAACGGTAAGTCTATACTTGTTAACCGAATAGTCCGAAACTGTTCCTTTACCCTAAACGACCACCCATTTCTTATTGATTTACTTAGTAGGAAGTTTAGATGTTATAGTCGGTATGTACTGGCTATCTAAGTATCAAGCGGAAATTATTTTTAAGGATAAGACTGTAAGGATACCTCTTTCAAATGATGAGGTGATAATCGTTCAGGGTGAGAAATCTGGTACTATGCTGCCTCTCGTATCCCAAATTAAGGCATTAAAATACTTGCGCCAAGGATGTACATTATACTTAGCGAGCGTAACAGTCAAGGACCCCGATGAAAAGCGAATAGAAGACATCCTAGTGGTACACGAATATTCAGATCTATTTCCTGATGAGTTGCGTGGTTTACCACCGACCCGACAAGTTGAATTCCGTATTAACCTGATACCAGGAGCAGCTCCCATTGCTAAAGCACCCTACCGACTTGCACCTTCTGAAATGCAAGAACTGTCCAACCAATTGCAAGAGTTACTAGACAGGGGATTTATTCGACCTAGTTATTCACCATGGGGAGCACCGGTGTTATTTGTGAAAAAGAAAGACGAATGTTTTTTGATGTGTATTGACTACCGGGAATTGAATCAAGTGACTATAAAAAATAGATACCCCTTACCTCGAATTGATGACTTGTTTGATCAGCTCCAGGGTGCGAAGTATTTTTCAAAGATTGATCTTAGATCGGGTTATCATCAAGTGAAAATTCAGGAAGAAGATATCCCAAAAACAGCCTTCCGAACTCGGTATGGTCACTATGAATTTTTGGTTATGCCTTTTGGGTTGACCAATGCGCCTGCAGTATTTATGGATCTCATGAACTGGGTTTGCAAATCCTACCTTGACAAATTCGTGATAGTGTTTATCGATGACATTTTGATAAATTCGAGAAGTAAGGAGGAACACGAACAACATTTGTGTGTAATCTTGGAACTATTGAGGCAAGAAAAATTATACGCAAAGCTGTCCAAATGTGAATTCTGGTTGCAAGAAGTACAATTCTTAGGACACATTGTAAATCAATAAGGAATCCAAGTAGACCCAGGTAAAATTGAGGCTATTAAAAATTGGCAAGTACCTAAATCACCGAAAGAAATTCGTCAATTTTTTGGATTAGCCGGGTATTACCGTGGATTTATTGAAAACTTTTAAAACATTTCCCAACCTTTAACTCTCCTAACTCAAAAAGATTGAACGTTTGTTTGGGGAAAAGAACAAGAAATGGCCTTCCAAACGTTAAAATAGAAGTTATGTGAAGCTATAATATTAAGTCTTCTAGATGGAACTGATGATTTGGTGGTCTATTGTGACGCATCTCGTAAAGGTTTAGGATGTGTACTGATGCAACGAAAGAAAGTAATAGCGTATGCCTCCCGATAATTAAAGATACACTAGAAGAATTACACAACCCACGACTTGGAATTGGGAGTAGTTATTTTTGCATTGAAGATCTGGAGACATTACTTGTACGGCACCAAATGTACCATCTATACTGATTACAAAAGCCTACAACACATATTTGATTAGAATGAGCTGAATATGAGACAAAGAAGATGGGTAGAACTGTTAAATGATATTGATTGTGTAATTAAATACCACCCGGTGAAGGCCAATATAGTAGTTGATGCTTTAAGCCGAATGGACAGAGTTAAACCGTTGAGGGTACGAGCACTCAGAATGATTGTCCAAATTAGCCTAATCGAACAAGTTCGTGTTGCACAAGACGAAGCCTTAAAAGCAGATCAGTTAGAAAAGGAAGAACTACACGGGAATGAAAGGAATTTAGAGAAGAAGATTGATGAAATATATTATTACAAAAACCGGGTCTGGATTCCAACACTTCATAAACTTCGCGAACTGATTCTTGATGAAGCACACAAATCCAAATATTCTATTCATCCAGGTACTGATAAGATTTATAAAGATGTTAAAGAATTCTACTGGTGGCCTGGCATGAAAAAGGATATAGCCTTGTATGTAAGCAAATGTACAACTTGTGCAAGGGTTAAGGCTGAATACCAAAAACCTTCGGGAATGTTGCAACAACCCGAAATACCTCAATGGAAATGGGAACAAATTACCATGGACTTTGTAATGCACCTTCCCAAAACCTCCTGAGGGCACAATGCCATTTGGGTTATTGTAGACCGATTAATCAAATCTGCACACTTCATTCCAATTCGTAACAACTACACTACTGAAAAAACTCGCTCAAATTTACATTGACGAAATTGTATCTCGACATGGAGTACCTCTTTCGATTATCTCGGATCGAGACAGTCACTTTACGTCACATTTCTGGCAAGCAGTTCAAGAAACTCTAGGAACCCGAATAGAGCTGAGTACCGCTTACCATCCCCAAACAGATGGTCAATCCGAACGAACCATCCAAACCTTAGAAGATATACTTTGTGCTTGTGTACTGGATTTCAAAGGGAATTGGGATCAATACCTCCCGCTCATTGAATTCTCTTACAATAATAGTTACCACAGTAGTATACAAGCAACACCTTATGAAGCACTATACGGGCGAAAATGTAGATCACCACTTTGTTGGACAGAAGTGGGTGATACTCAAATTTCAAGATCCGATTTAATACAAGAAACAACCGATAAGATTCATTAGATTAAACAAAAGTTGAAAGCCGCCCGTGACAGACAGAAAAGCTATGCCGATGTTCGTAGAAAACCATTATCTTTTGAAATAGGCGACAATGTGTTTTTGAAAGTATCGTCGTGGAAAGGTGTTATAAGGTTTAGAAGGACTGGTAAGTTAGCCCCACGATACATTGGACCTTTTGGGATTATTGCAAAAATTGGTCCTGTAGCCTACCGACTGAAATTACCCCTAGAACCGAGCACCATTCATGATGTGTTTCATGTGTCGAATCTGAAAAAGTGTCTTACTGAAGAAACGACGATTGTACCACCGGAAGATATTCAAATTAACGAAAAGTTAAACTTCGTAGAGGAACCGGTGGAAATTGTGGACGGAAAAAGCAAGCAGTTACAACACAACAAAATCTCATTGGTAAAAGTTCTGTAGAACTCGAAACAAGGACCCGAATTTACTTGGGAACGAAAGGATGAATTCCGAAATAAATACCCACACCTGTTCCCTAAAAAGAAAACCGTTGATATATATCAAATTTCGGGGATGGAATTTCTTAACGGGGGGAGAATGTGACATTCGTGATGAAACGAGGTATACCTTATTCATTAAGTAGCGAGTAAACGATAAATCGGTAAATTCGTAGCGATTAAACGAGTAACCGACTGATACCGATTAAGACCCGTCTATATATATCGAGGGGTCATATATGAGTTATATATATGTTATAGAGGCTAACATATTGATATTTAGGCCACTGTACGTTTAAAACCATTTAAACGAAAAAGGTTTCGTTTATTGATACACTATAGGTTTAAACGCAATCGTTAACACCAAAACGAGCATTGTAGCATCCGATAAGCCGAAAAAGATTTACAAAACACTTATATGACATTCTCTAGGAAATCCGTGAAAATATTTTTGATTTTTACAACAAGTCAGCACGTTTTTCTTATTTTACAAAAATGAGCTGAAAAACACTCGTTTTCGCCCTGTTTTTCGCACTCGAACTAGTTTTCTTGCGAAAAAAACGAACCAGAATTAAATTTTCAATCAAAATTTAGGCGTGGCACGAATACCGGGGCAGTAATGGGCCAAGAGGTGGCCCAAAGGGCCCCCTCTTTGGGTCGGCCGCAATATGGGGGGGACCCCTTTGAGTAACTTTTTAAATAAGCTAGGTCTTAGATATTTTTCTTATACCAAACATCAACAAACTCTAAATTCTGATGATCTTCTTCATCTCTCAACCAAAACCCTAGAGGTAAACTTCTAATTTCTTGATTTTCATACTTGCTTAATGGAGTTTAACCATGGAAAATTAGTTCTTGATTAGTTTTAAACATGTTTAACCATTCAAAAACCATAAAAATCAAGTAAAATCAAGTTTTGATGTTAAACATGTTTACAAAGCAGAAACATATAGATTTTTGACCAAAAACACGGATTAGAAGATGAATACGATGTTTTTACGGTTCAAAAATTCGGTTTGAAATCAAAAACGGAAACCCTAATTAACAAGGCTGTTAGATGGATGATTTATGTTTAGTTTGATGTAATATGATATGTAGATACACTAAGTTTGCAACCCAAGACCCGGAGAATCGTTTAAACCATCAAAATCTACCGAAAACCGACAAGGTATTACTTGTTAACTCGTTTAGGGGCTGTTTGCGATTCGATTGTGACGTGCTTTTTTTTAGGTTATGAAACTACGCAGGGACATTAGGTATCACATATGTGAGTCCCTGTTAATGTTGGGTAATTTTTCGATAAACAGAGAATTATTGGCGAATTTATTACCGTTTATTGGCGTTTATTCGGGAAAAATAGGTAAACTTCATTAAAAATTATGAAATTTGGTTTGGAATCCAGAAATTTTATGTTAATATAAAATTTGGTTTGGGAAAATTTGGGAACATTTGGAGATGTCTAAGTATTTTTTGTGTAATTGTGTTTTAACCGAGTTTTAACAGCCGAAAACCGCGCAAAAAGGCTTTTTGGCCAAAGAGTTAAATTCTGGAGAACTTGCAGGAGATCTTTCATGGTATTTTAATAACTTGTAAAAATTATGGGAATTTTCCGATGTCTTTTGGTATAAACGGGCTATTTATAACCTAATTATAACACATTAAATGAATTTTTATAAATAGATATTTAATCATAAAACTTCTGATAATATTTTTATAAATTTCTCCATATTTTAGTTTATTTATACAAAATTTTCATAATTTATATATAAGTGCACAATTATTTATAATTAATTGAAGATTTAAATTATATATGTTTTAACAAAACCGGCAGTTTTGTGTTTAACGAACTGACTGGTATGTCAAAACATCAAAAGTGGTCAAATATCGTATTTTTGGATGAATTTGATAAAAAGGAACTTTTGCGAGAATTTAGGATAATTCGGGTGGATTGTACACGCTTTGTATAATGAAACCCGTGTGAAAACGGAAACGAACCCTGCAATCAATCCAGATACCGAAACTTCAAAATTTTTTCATAAATCTAATCATTTTATCAATCAATATGTTTACTCAAGTTTGTGTGATCTTACCTAATCCTGAAACGCATAAACGTTCAACTTGGCTAGGCTCGGAAAACGGTGAAACTCAGCCAAATCAGGTTTTAAACATTTCAGAGTGTACAACATCACAATCTAAGACTATGGTCATGTTCTGGACATAACAACTATACCCAGTCTAGTTATACAACCTGATTTAGTTTAAACACTATACTAGTATTAACGGTACTATACCGGTTATAGGATTCAAGCGATAATCAAGACACTCTAGTTACTGATACGTATTACCAGCTTGAACTACACTAATGTGAGTTTCAAGACCGCACTTTCTAATTTGTTTTACGAACTTTTGGGGTGGAAAGCATGTTTACATATACTTATATACTTGAAAACGTGTGATGATGTGAATTGTCTAAGTACTAACACTTGAAAGTCCCCACAAACACAAGAGATTAACTTCGTGCCCGTGACGTGTGGATAGTACTATCGATTTGACAAACCCAACTGACAGGGCCGGAGGGGTATGCCGGAACATGTTAACCCAGTTCCACATTGTCGTTTAAACTTATTACATTCTGCTATGTGGTGTTAGACATGGTACATACTTGGGGCAAAGTGGCTGTTAAATGCCAACGGGAGTAAATGGGCAAGGGTGGCCATGCGATTTAGCTTGTTTCGGTTTCACTTGTGGCTTAGTATAAAGCATCATACACATACATACATACATACATACATACATACATACATACGTATTGTGAACTTTACGAACTCGTATGCTGATTTTGTTAGTATCGTGAAACTTGAAACTCTCCAACAAGACGTAGTTGACCCGTTTTAACATGCTTTTCAGGTAAACCGATGTTTATTTGAATTGCTTACGTGCCCGGTGTTAGAAGTGAAGTTGATTAGCTGTGAATAGACGCAAATATTGTACATAGTAATGAATAAGAAGCCCGTGAACCGGTTATGTGATTTTCATCTAGTTTGTAAACTTAGTACTAACCCATGTAATACGATGTAAATGAGTTTGTTGAATTTCTTTATAAAAAATGTGTTTGATATCAGAGTTATCTGTTACATTCCCGTATTACGCTTCCGCATTTACCTAGTCGGGGTTTGACAGAAACGGAGATAATGTTCATAGTCAAACTAGGAGCATACAAAATGTTTTTCAAAACAACTTCTAAACTATTTGGAAGCTTCAAAAGGTAGTCTCTTTGGGCTTCGACAACAACTTTTGCTCCGTTATCCATGAAGAGACTTGTATCTCCTTTCTTGAAATGTTTATTTCTTTTGAACTCTTGCAGCAAATTGCATATATGAGTTCCACATCTGGTATCCAATACCCATGTGTTAGAAGAAATAACATTAAGATTAATATGGATCATGAAAGTTGTACCCAAGGTTTTTCCCACATTCCTCTTATCTATCAACTCCTTGAGATAGGTTGGACAATCCCTCTTCCAATGTCCTAACTCACCACAACCAAAGTACGGGTCGTCTAAGCTAACCTTTAGCTTCTTTTCCTTTGGTTTGGGTGGTTCCTCTTTTGCCTTCCCTTTGAACTTACCCTTGACGTGTCCCTTACCTTTAGCAACCTTTGCTTTAGGTTCCGGGTGATGCCTCTTCATCGATTGGGTTTCTTCCATATGACATGCATGAAGAGCTCGAACCCTTTCGAAGTTTTCCACCCTAGCTTGAGTAAGGAATATTTCCTTTATTTGAGTGATCATGTCATATGTCCCATGATTTTTAAAGTCCTTTTGAATTTCGGGAATCATAGTTCCCAACCTGAGACAAGAAACTTGCACCGAATCCTCGGTGTATTTCAACCATCTATATAGACATATACATCGTCAATGTCTGGTTTATCGGGAATAGGATCGTCTAATATATAGGATTTCTTTTCTGGTTTGAGAAAGATTCTCAAGCTTTGATACAATCCATAAAATTGTTGTAGTTAAAATGATTCTTATCGAGTATGGATCGTAGTGATAGGTTATGCGCGGGTGGGATAATTGCATTAGGTGGATTGTAGATTGTGGCCATCTACATAGTTTAACAACGCTCGTTCTAGTATTTTCGATATCATTAATCAATTTTAATCTTGAAGACAACTAATGATTAAAATCTAGAACCCAACGTTACATTCACATAGTAGTTAGATGACCTTTATCCTACTATTGAATTAACAAGGTAGTCAACCCTTGACGATTGCAACCCTTTGCAGCTTCTAGTTTTATGGGATCGATTAAACATCATATGTTTAGTTGGCATGTTTAATCCCATCAACACCTATGTACGCCATTCTTCGCTGACCCTATTCACATGGTTTCCAAATCAAGTCGCCCTACTTACACACCCGTGTGAATTTGCACATACAAGTGGTTAGGTGACTTTTATGCCACAAATATGGAAAACCCATCTCAAACTCTCAAGTTTCCTCCAATGTGGTTAGGTGACCTTTATCCCACATCGAGTTCCCAAGTGATTCGAGTGTTGTATAAAAGGATGGTGTTAAACTTGTTCTTAAAAAATAACCAAACATGCATAAATAAAACAACCACATGCTCATAACCATAGCCACCTAAACTTGGCTACACTTGTTGACTGAAACAAGTGTACCTAAAGGTCTCTCTTAAGGGACGAGAATAACACAAGGCATGTGTCGGTGAACTCCCACTTGACCCCGCATCCAAATGCTTTAAGTGTACACCTTGTGTTGTAACTCTTCCATTTTATTTGGGCTTCCTTTTGGGCTCCAACTTCAGCTCCTAGCTCTCTTGGGCCTCCATATTTGGGTTTTGGCCATTGGGCTAAAATCCCATCTTGTACTATGAGGTCCATTAAGGCCCAAAACCAAAAAATCGTAACTTTGTTGCATCTTCTTTTACAAATAAATTTATCCTAATACATTTTTCTCTGGTAAAAGAAATACAACTACTCTAGTTATTATTACAAACCAATATGAAATGAATAAATAGATTACAAACCCAAACAAAAGAATATTACAACCATATTGAATAATTAAATAAATCACAACACAAACACACATCCAAACACAAGGTCATGGCTAGGTTATGAACATGGAAATGCATATCCGAATATTAAACTGTGTAAATCCAAAATGGTTCCCCTTTTAACCCTTAAAGTTTTCGACCAAGGTTAATCAAACCGCAAACTTTGTGTTTTTGTCCAAACAAAATAATAAATTTTCCAAATGACTTAATTCTTCAGGATTACCACATGCATGTAAAGTATATCTTGAAAAACCAAGGGGTAACCAAAAGCCCCACACACTTGGGGCCATATGGTGAACCACCCCATAAAACCTGAAATGTTTTAGATCTATTGAAGCAAGTATCCATATAAGCGGCTCTTGATACCATTGTTGGTTTTAACAAGATTATCAAAGTCATATAAACTCATTTATATGAAAAATGCAGCGGATAAAAAAAGTTTTAAATCTAGTTATAGGATGAATATAAAACCTATTTTATATGCAAAACCAGAGCCCCAGATCCATATACAAATTTGCATGCTTACTAATATAAACAACCATAGGGTGTTTATGTAATATACCTTTAAAAGTCCAAGAAAATGAAGGAGATGAAGATATAATTGGCGAGTCTTCAAGATAGAAGAACCTCATGATTGTATACCCATCAAGCTTCCAACAAACACTTTGGTTATGCTAGGATTTATACTTGAAAACTCTTTTTTGTTTTTCCTTTCCTTGGCCTACAATTAGGGAAGAAGAAGAGAGAGGTTACTTGCTTCTTGTGTGTGTGAGATAGAGAGATGTGAGAAACCAATGCACCACACAAATTAACCATCCAAATCTTGTGTATGTCTTGGAAATAAATAAAACAATTAGTGAGGAGAGGGAGGGGGAAAAAGTGGCAACCCACATGGGTTCCCACCAAAATTCAAAACTCTAGTAATCCATTTTATTTACTTATGTTATATCATAACATAACATGTAAAATCCAGTATGCATTGCATATTGTTATTTAACTAACTTAAATAACATGGAATATACAAAATGCATAATGTAGCAAGTCTTGCATGTTGTTATTTAACCAACTTAAATAACATTGTATATGCAAAATGCATTAAGTCTTGCATATTGTTATCTAACCAACTTAAATAACATTACAAGTAATACGCAAAATGCAAAAAATCTCTCATAACATAAATTATCCATATAATTTATTTATTACACAAGTGCAAATATTTAGAAACCCAATTTTCAATATTCTAAGTGTTGATATTTATTTGTTAGGTCATATTTTAAATAAATATCTTTGTGTTCGTCTAGCTTGTTATTGGGTATGAACCGACTTGGATCATAACGTACTAGCCACATCAACTCTAATATGTGCCTTAGGCTGACCGATTCCAATAGTTCCTTCAACATGTAATCAAAATGTGGAAGAAGTAGAAATTCAAATGATGCACAAGAATTGATCATTGAAGAACCTGATCAAAACAATTCGAACTTGGATACAACTCTAACCTCATCTCAAATCATTCAAACCTCCTCGGTTCAAAGAAATAGGTCTATTGAAAATAATATTGGTGACTTACATGAAAGAGTGACCAGAATTGCTTCTGAAAATGCAAACATTTGCTTATATTCCTGCTTTCTATCCAAAATAAAACAAAAGAACATTGTTCAAGGACTAAAGGAAAACAGTTGGGTACAAGCTTTGTAGGAAGATTTAGCACAATTCATAAACTTGCAAGTTTGGGAACTAGTTGATAAGCCTAGAGGAAGATATGCAATTGGCACCAAATGGGTTTTACGTAACAACAGGTATGGGAGAGGAATTGTAATGAAAAACAAGGCAAAATTAGTTGCCCTTGGATGCTTAAAAGAGGAAGGAATTCATCAAAGAGCATTAATGTGTTTCATTGGATGTTAAATCTGCTTTCTTGAATAGAAATATAGAAAAAGAGGTGTATGCCACTCAACCTCCACCTTTTGAGGATCCTGATGTTGGAATTACGTATGCCCGAGACACATACTTATACTAATGTGGCTAACTGTGTTTGATCCAAGTCGGGTCATACCCAATAACAAGCTAGACGACACCAAATGTATTCTTTTAATGATTTGATCATTTAAACGAATACCGAACACTACGTGTTTAGAAAATTGGTTTTCTAAACAAACACACTTGAGGATTTAAATGAATTATCTGGATAATTTGTTTATATAAATTAATTATTTAATTGGTTAAATAATTACATAAATGTATGTGCATTTTATAAAAATGAGTTTTATAAAATAATTGGAGATGTTTTAAATGGTTAAAACAAAAACACAAAAAAAAATAAAAAAAAAAATAATAAAATAACAAAACCGGCCACCCCATGTGGGTGGAAGGTTTGTCCAATCATGGTTTTGTCCTTTTGTGTTGACAACCTCTTTATACACCTCCAATCACAAGACATGCAAAGATGATCCTCTCTCCATTTTGAATTCAAGTGTGTAAAGAATTCAAAATATCTCTCTCTTCCTCTCCAAAAACTCACGGCCACTTTGGCCAAAGAAAGGGGGTGTTTTGTGAGCTTGATTCAAGTGTTCTAATCCTAGCAACAAGTTGGTGTTGTTGTTTAAAAGCTTGGGGTATCAAAAGCTTGAGGGTTTCTCCTTTGCAACCTTGCCATTTGAAGACATTATCTTCTTCATCCACCTACATCTTCTCATAAGGTATAAGAAGGTACAATTTACTTTTGTGAGCATCTTGTTCTTGTAATATTGATCCTTGTTCTTTGGGTTTTAGTTTTAACATAATGGTATGTTCATAACAAGTTTTAAAATCTAAGCTTCCGTTGCGTTTTCTAGTTAAATATGGTTAACTTGAACTTTGATAATCTTGTATAAAACCCAACAATGGCATCAAGAGCCGGTTACAAGGACTTATGCTCCTTACATGTTCCTAAATTTCGGGTTTTTTCATGGGTGAAAAAGGGGTCCGAAAATTTGGTGGATTTTACCCCTCATGGTTTTGTAAGATCTTGACATGCATGGAAAGATCTTAGGAAACCATTATTAACATTTGGATGTTGAATATAAAAAAAAAAAAAAATTTGGCCGTAGCCTTTTGGGGGGGGGGGCCGATTCTTTTTTGGGGGTATTTGGGCATTGGTTGCTTAGGTTGCATGCTTAGAACATTTGGTATGTTTGATTGTGTCATAACCGAAACCTAGACCTTGGATGTGTTGATTGTTGTTTGTGTATGTTGATTATGTTTATTATTCAATATGGTTGTAATAATTCATAATCTTAGGCTTGTGTAATTTATTTATTCATAAATTGGTATGTAATAAATAGATTAGTTGCATTTTCCTTTTTTTTTAGAAAAATATGTATTAGGATACATTTTGTAAAAATTGAAGATGCAAGAATTGGTGGATTTGGGCCTTGGACCGAAATTTTGGGCTTGTTGGGCCTCACCGGCCCATCATGGGATTCAAGCCCATTAGGCCCATAAATTTCACTCTTGGGCCCAAGAAGACTTTTGGAAGTTTGGAGCCCATTAACAAGCCCAACAAGAACACAACAACTTGGAGAGGATACTTGAAGCATTTGGATGCAAGGTCAAGTGGGAGTCAACATTCCATCCTTGTGTCATGTTTTGTCCCTTAGGTGTGACTTATGACCTATACTTGTTTCGGCTAACAAGTATGGTCAAATTTAGCGGTTTTCGGTTATGACTATATTTTGCATGTGTATGCTTGGTTGTTTGTTTTACTTAATGTAATGTGTGGTTCATAGATATTAGGATATCCAAACCGTCACATAGGAACGACAACAAGCATAAAACGGGTTCTAATATATATTTGGTAATATCGCGTCAATTAGTTTAATTAAATGGGTTTATTAAAACTAAGCGATCACTCACCTATAATAAAATTGGTTTTATTATAACTAGAACCTTGAAAATTGGTTTTCAAAATCGCCATATTTCTAAATGCATGTTAGGATATGGCATAATGTTTTTCAACTAGAATATTTGAAAAATTTAAAAAAAAATCCCTTTTTCATTATTACCAAGGAAACAAGTCTAACACCATCCTTTTGTATGACACTTCACGTATTAGGGAACTTTAAATGGGATAAAGGTCACCTAACCATTTTGAGCAAACTAATATACTTAGGGTAATATTAACATATTTGTGGGATAAAGGTCACCTAACCACTTGTATGTTAATCTTACATGTTTATACAAGTAGGACGACTTGAATTGGAAACCATGTGATAAAGGTCACCTAAGCATGGGATCTAATGGTGTTGATGGGATAAACATGCCAACACGAAATAAGGATTTCGAATGGTCCCATACCTCTAGAAGTTGCAAAGGGTTGCAATTGTCAAGATTGACTACCTTGTTAAATCAAATAACGGGATAAAGGTCACCTAACCGAAATTTGATTTATCATTGGATTCTAGAATTTAATTATTATTTTAAAATTTGGAATAAAAGGGTATTAATAATTAAATTGTTTATAATACTAAAATAAAACTTTGTTAAATTTTGTAGATGGCCGCTAACAATGCAAACACCTCTACCCATAACACCCGTAACCTATCCTTAAGAACCATCCTTGAAAAGGATCGTCTAAACCATAATAACTTTATGGATTGGTATCGCAACTTGAGAATAGTTCTCAAACAAGAAGAGATATCATATGTCTTAGACGATCCCATTCCCGACGAGCCTAACGTGGAAGATGAGGAGGCGTATAACAATTGGGTCAAGTACACCAAAGATTCGGTGCAAGCCTCTTGCCTCATGTTAGGGACTATGATTCCCGAAATCCAAAAGGATTTCGAGCATCATGGGGCATACGACATGATAACTCAATTGAAGGAAATGTTCCTTCAACAAGCTAGAGCGGAACGTTTCGAAACGGTTCGAGCGTTTCATGCATGTCGTATGGAGGAAACCCAAAGCGTCTCATCTTATGTCCTAAAGATGAAAAGCTACATTGAAAAGCTTCGTAGGTTGAATTGTCCCGTATCTAATGAGTTGGCTACGGATTTGATCCTCAACTCTTTGACCAAAAGGTTTGAAACCTTTGTCATGAATTATAACATGAATGGATGGGACAAAAGCATTGGTGAGCTTCACGCTATGCTAAGAACGGCCGAAGCGGGAATGGGTAAAAAGGTTTTACCCGTTCTAACAATCAATGAAGGAAAAAGGGGACATAACTCCAACCCCAAAGCAAGTGTTGCTAAGGGCAAGGGCCACGTCCAAGGAAATGGAAAGAGGAAAGCCATCACGCCCACCAAACCGAAGGAAAAGAAGCAAAAGGTTGCGGCGCAAGATCCATGCTTTGAGTGTGGAGAGATAGGTCATTGGAAAAGGAATTGTCCGACCTATCTCAATGCGTTAAAAGATAAGAGGGATGCGGGGCATACCTCAGGTATTATCTTTACTATACATATTGAACTAAATGTTATTTCTTCAAATACATGGGTACTTGATACCGGATGTGGAACTCACATTTGCAATTTGTTGCAGGGGTTCAAAAGAAGTAAACAACTCAACAAAGGGGACATTAGTCTCTTTATGGGCAATGGAGCAAGAGTTGAAGTCCAAGCCCAAGGAGACTACTTGTTAAAGCTTCCAAGTGGTTTGGAAGTAATTTTGAAGAATGTTTTGTATGCTCCTAAGTTAAGGAGAAACATTATTTCCGTGTCTCTTTTAAAACAATGTGGCTTTGATCTTAAGTTTATTGATTATGATATTCATGTTTTGATGAATGGCATATTTTATTTTAAAGCTATAGCCATAAATGGTATATATGAAATAGATCAAATTGGTGCGTCACATAGTAGTTCAATGTACAATGTCAACACCAAGAAACTCAAGAAGGACTTGGGTGATTCCTATCTTTGGCATTGTCGCCTTGGACATATAAGCAAGAATCGCATGCAAACTCTTCGCAAGAATGGTATTCTAGAAACAAATGAGTATGATTCATTTGATGTATGTGAATCTTGTTTACAAGGCAAAATGACAAAGCAACCCTTTAATAAAACTTTTGAAAGGTCAAAAGAATTATTGGGTATCATACATTCGGATGTATGTGGTCCTTTTAGACCAATGACTAGGAATGGTGAAAGATACTTCATTACCTTTATTGACGATTATAGTCGATATGGTTATGTGTACTTAATGAAACACAAAGATGAAGCTTTTGAAATGTTCAAAGACTTCAAAACTGAAGTAGAAAGACAACTCAAGACCACAATCAAAGTACTTCGTAGTGATAGAGGAGGTGAATACCTAAGTGGTGTTTTTCAAGATCATCTTAAGAGTTGTGGAATTATTTCACAACTTACTCCACCTGGAACACCACAACATAATGGTGTGTCTGAAAGGAGAAATCGTACCCTATTAGATATGGTTCGATCGATGATGGCTACAAGCACTTTACCTCTATCATTTTGGGGCTATGCTTTACTTTCCGCTGTTCGCATATTGAATATGGCTCCAACCAAGAAAGTGGAGAAGACACCTTTTGAAATATGGCATGGAAAGGCTCCATCGCTATCATTCTTAAGAGTTTGGGGTTGTGTAGCTTATGTAAAGCAATACACCCCAAACAAATTAGAAGTCCGATCCACTAAGTGTATCTTTATAGGTTATCCTAAAGATGATTTAGGATATTACTTTTATGATCCTAGTGAGCAAAATGTTATTATTGCTCGAAAGGGTAAGTTCTTGGAAACTAAGTTCCTTGAGGAAGGAACTAATAGTAGAACAGTGAAATTTGATGAGGATCAAGAATCACAAGATGATACACAATTGGTTGATACTAGCACTCAACAAGAGGTTGTTGAAAGTGATCAAGTGGTTGATCAAAACACACAAAACGTTCGCAGATCTGGTAGAGTTAGCAATCCACCTGAAAGATATGGATTTTTTGTAGAAGGTTGCTACGTGGTAGATTCGGATGAACCAACCACATACCGTGATGCAATGTCCAAGAATGATTGTGACAAATGGCTTGAAGCCATGAACGTTGAGATGCAATCCATGTATGACAACCAAGTTTGGGAATTGGTTGAACCACCACTCAATTCCAAAGCTGTTGGAAGTAAGTGGGTTTTCAAAAGAAAAACTGATATGCATGGAAACTTGGATACTTATAAAGCGAGACTTGTAGCTAAAGGTTTCACTCAAACTCAAGGGGTTGATTATGATGAAACTTTTTCGCCTGTGGCAATGCTAAAGTCTATTAGGATATTATTTGCCATAGCTGCACATTATGATTATGAAATCTGGCAAATGGATGTCAAGACCGCTTTCCTAAATGGATATCTTGAGGAAGATGTCTATATGGTTCAGCCTGAAGGTTTTGTCGATCCGAAACATCCTAATAAAGTATGCAAGTTAAAGAAATCAATCTATGGATTGAAACAAGCATCTAGAACTTGGAATCATCGTTTTGATGAAGAAATCAAAAGTTTTGGGTTCATCAAAAACGCTGATGAGGCTTGTGTGTATAAGAAAGCTAGTGGGAGTATAATTACCTTCTTAGTATTGTATGTCGATGACATTCTACTATTTGGAAATGACATTCCAACCATGGAAAGCGTTAAGGCTTGGCTTGGAAGTAGATTTTCCATCAAGGATCTTGGTGAAGCTGCCTATATTTTGGGAATAAAGATCTATAGGGATAGGTCAAGGCGCTTGATAGGTTTGAACCAAAGTACATACATTGATAAAATCTTGAAAAGGTTCAAGATGGAAAACTCCAAGAAAGGTTTTGTACCTATTCAAAGAGGGACTATATTGAGTTCAGCTCAATGTCCAAACTCAAAGGGTGAGCAAGAGATAATGAAACAAATCCCATATGCTTCTGCTATAGGATCCATCATGTATGCGATGATATGTACTAGACCGGATGTGTCATGCGCTTTGAGCATGACAAGCAGATACCAACAGAATCCAGGAAACAGTCATTGGATGGCTGTTAAGAGCATATTGAAATACCTTAGGAGAACTAAGGATATGTTTCTGATATATGGATCTGGTGAGGAGGAACTCGCTATAAAAGGTTACACGGATGCGAGCTTCCAAACTGATCGAGATGATTCTCGATCACAATCTGGGTATGTGTTCACTCTTAATGGAGGAGCTGTCTCTTGGAAGAGCTCAAAACAGGAAGTGGTAGCATTGTCCACTACAGAATCAGAATACATCGCCGCTTCATTGGCAGCTCAGGAAGCTGCATGGTTGAAGAAATTCATTACTGATCTAGGGGTGGTCCCTACCATTCAAGACCCCCTAGAAATCTTTTGTGACAACGAGGGTGCGATTGCACAAATCAAGGAACCTCGTTCGCACCAAAAGACAAGGCACATAGAGCGGAGATTCAACTACATAAGGGATGAAGTTGAAAAAGGAAAGATATGTATTCGCAAAGTTGGAACTGATCAAAATCTTGCGGATCCATTCACGAAGCTCCTAGAAAGACCGAAACATGAGCGTCATGCGAGTGGCTTAGGACTTCGATATTCTAGTAATTGGATTTGATCTATTTTGTATTTACGTTTAAAAGACTTTTGTAATTTAACTCTTTTATATGATTATGGAATCTTGAGTTAAATTCTAATTTTGCATGTTTAATCCATGAATAAGTTATCTTATTCTAAAAGTCCGTAGTCGATCACATTTGTGGGAACAAATATGAAGCAAGACTATTATGAACTAGGATTGGTGGATATTCATAAGGAATGAATATGGAGCATAGGTTTGCTGCCAAGGTTCATAGATATTTGTGGGATACGAATATTGGACTGACCCGCTCTCAATATTACTACATGGAGTCAATGGACCTGATCATTAGTAATTTTGAGTAAAGGAGAATTTCATATTATCCTTAGACCTGAGATGTATACTGGGTCTTGATTTTCACCAAGTATTACACTTTGACTCTCCCCTTCGCTATTCGTAAAAGATGGTACATAAGGATGAGCTCAGGTGGAGTATAAAGTGATAGTGAGAGGCGTATACAGTCAAGATGGAATTTGTTCCTCTTATGTGTTGAGAGTTTAGATGTCTAAGGCCTGATAAAGTTGAATTGTAAAGAGAATGATCGCCTATGTCTCTTAGATCCAACATGACATCTAGTAACAAAGGGATATAATGATAGATTCACCTAAATCATATCAAGTAAGGGACTTGAAGGGATGATGTTATTGAATGGCACTTCGTCAAACACATTAGGGGTGGTGAACTGTTGTTAGGCGGTATTCACCACTTACATTAATTTTCTATGTATCTCGTGCAAGTGGGAGATTGTTGGAATTACGTATGCCCGAGACACATACTTATACTAATGTGGCTAACTGTGTTTGATCCAAGTCGGGTCATACCCAATAACAAGCTAGACGACACCAAATGTATTCTTTTAATGATTTGATCATTTAAACGAATACCGAACACTACGTGTTTAGAAAATTGGTTTTCTAAACAAACACACTTGAGGATTTAAATGAATTATCTGGATAATTTGTTTATATAAATTAATTATTTAATTGGTTAAATAATTACATAAATGTATGTGCATTTTATAAAAATGAGTTTTATAAAATAATTGGAGATGTTTTAAATGGTTAAAACAAAAACACAAAAAAAATAAAAAAAAAAAATAATAAAATAACAAAACCGGCCACCCCATGTGGGTGGAAGGTTTGTCCAATCATGGTTTTGTCCTTTTGTGTTGACAACCTCTTTATACACCTCCAATCACAAGACATGCAAAGATGATCCTCTCTCCATTTTGAATTCAAGTGTGTAAAGAATTCAAAATATCTCTCTCTTCCTCTCCAAAAACTCACGGCCACTTTGGCCAAAGAAAGGGGGTGTTTTGTGAGCTTGATTCAAGTGTTCTAATCCTAGCAACAAGTTGGTGTTGTTGTTTAAAAGCTTGGGGTATCAAAAGCTTGAGGGTTTCTCCTTTGCAACCTTGCCATTTGAAGACATTATCTTCTTCATCCACCTACATCTTCTCATAAGGTATAAGAAGGTACAATTTACTTTTGTGAGCATCTTGTTCTTGTAATATTGATCCTTGTTCTTTGGGTTTTAGTTTTAACATAATGGTATGTTCATAACAAGTTTTAAAATCTAAGCTTCCGTTGCGTTTTCTAGTTAAATATGGTTAACTTGAACTTTGATAATCTTGTATAAAACCCAACACCTGATTATCCAAATAGATTACATCAAGCTCCAAGAGCTTGGTATGATGTGTTGTCAAATCATCTACTTGCTAATGGTTTTCAAATAGGAAGCCATTGACATTACCTTATTCTACAAGAAAAGAGGAAGAAATTTACTACTAATTCAAGTGTATGTGGATTATATCATCTTTGGCTATACAAATGAACAAATTTGTATAGAGTTTGAAAAAGCCATGAAGTCAAAATACAACATTAGTTCTATAGGAGAGATGAATTTTTTCCTTTGATTGCAAGTTCAACAGAAAATGGAAGGAATATTAATTAGTCAATCCATGTATGTAAAAGACATCTTAACCAAGTTCAAATGCCAATATCTGAATACTGCTTCTACTCCAATGAACACACATGAAAAAATGGTAGCTGATTAAAAGGGGGAGCCTGTAGATCAACATGAATACAGAGCTAAAATTGGTTCACTAATGTACCTGACTGCTTCAAGACTAGATATCATGTTTATTATGTGTGTTTGTGCAAGATTTCAAGAAAATCCCAAGGTTCACACATGATGGTTGTCAAGAGGATTTTCAGGTAACTAAAGGCAAAGACAGACTTGGGCATTTGGTATCCAAAGAACAAGCCATTTGATCTTCTTTCCTACAATGATAGTGACTATGATGGATGCAATATGAGTAGGAAGTACACATCTGGTGGATGTCAAATTCTAGGAGACAAACTGGTTTAATGGCAATGCAAAAAGCAAACAAATGTTTCAATTTCAACTACTGAAGTTGAATACATTGCGGCATTTACTTGTTATGCTCAAGTCCTCTGGATTCAAAATCAACTACTTTGTTACGGTCTGAACTTCTTGAACACTCCAATTTTAATGATAATAATGTTGCTTTATTTATTGTGAAAAACTAAGTTCAACACTCAAAGACCAAAATATTGAAATCAGACACCATTTCATCAGAGATTGTAATGAGAAAGGTCTAATAGAAATGAAAAGAGTTGAAACTAGTGACAACTTGGATGATTTGTTTACCAAGCCAATATATAAGACTAAATTCAATTACTTATTAAAGGCTTTAGGCATGATCAACTCTGATGACGTCTGATTGATAATAAACGTTCACATGTGCTAACTAATTACATGTTTAAAGATCTTGAGTGATTTACAAGTGACTATGTGTGATTATGTATGATTATATGATTTGCGATGTGATCAAAATTTGCTTAAATTAATATGTGTGGTGATATGTTGTAAAAAACACTTATTTTGCACACCTTTTTATCATCTTTTTATTACTTAATTATCCAATAAATAATGGTTATTTCTTGTTTTATCATGATCTTACAAAGTTATTATTTTTTGTAGGTTACGAGTTTTAAAAGAGAAAAGGACCGAGTTTGCAAGACATAACAGGCTTTTATGATTTAGTTTTGAAGACCAAACTCAAGGCCCCACCCAAGCCCACTAGGTCATATCCTTTCATGCAATATTATATCTTAACAAAAAATAAAGAAAAAAAACCCTAACACCCCCTACCTTGCGATCGGCAGCAGCAACAAATAAGAAAAAAAAAGAGTTTCTAGGGTTTGGCAGCCATGAGAAGAATAAAAAGAGCAGCAAAGGGAGTCGGGACAGCAGCTAGAGAGTGTTCTTTATCATATATCTCAGCCCTAAGCAAGAGTATAACATCCATAAACTTTGTTTTATTGTTTAAGATTCATAACTCTTTGAATTTCGTATTTAAAGTTGACTTCTTTTGCAATTGAGTTAGAGATTGAGTTGTTATTGATTATAATTGATAGTTGAATGATTTGAAGTATGTTTTAGATGATTAATTTGATTATTATATTGAATTATAGCTGTTGTCCAAAAGTTATGATTGGCTAAACTTGTTAGTTCTACCTTGTTTTGATGATTATTGTTAGGTTTTGATGAGTTGATTGGATTGTTTGATTAATATGAATTGAATTGCTATTGAAAGTTTAGTTTAATGATGAATTAGATTGTGTTTAGTGGCTATGAATGCATTGATTTTATCTCACAATCCGGTGCTTCGATTAATTGAATTGGTTTTGATTGATAGTTGCATGTTCAAGCCTTTACTTTGTTTTTAGAGTTTGTTTGTGGTAGGAACAACCGTAGAGTTTTATTGAGGTTGTTATTTGATTGAACTCAACGGGTAAATACCTTCTTAGAGACCGAGAGGTGATAGGAAGTAAAGTCATCTCATTGCTTTTACTTGTTAGAATTATGATCGCGCGAGAGCGGGTTCGATTCTTGTTGGGTTTGGGTTCGAGAGAGATTAGTTGGTCTAGTTTATGTTAAACCAAATTGTTCCTCTATCCATGGTTGCGTACTATTCATTTCTATTAGGATCGTGTGTCGGTGAGTCCGAGAGGAGAGTCGGCATTAGAACACCTTAGCATTCGTTTCTCGGTTTGTTCTTAAAATCAATCAAGTGTTAGTTAGGGTTTGTTAATGAGACCGAGAGGTGATCTAGCCTTCTTCAGCGAACCTTAGTTGTTTTATCTTTAGATACCGGTTTCGTGAGATCATTCAATCCATTAGCTTGTCAGACTTTCAATTTGTTTCTTACCTAGGTAGACGTTTTTCTCCATTATCAATCACAGTCGTTAAGTTTCGTTAAGTGTTTCAGTTAGTCTCATTAAGTTAAGTTAATTAATTTAGTTAAATTGTAATTTAGGTCAAGTAGTTTAATTATTAAAAATCAATTAAAAAATTTATTCTTAGGAAGGTCTTGTCTAGGGTTCAGTAATCGTAGGTTTTTCACGTGTCCTTGTTTTCGATGCTCAAACTTATTAGCTCTATATTACTTACGATCGGTACACTTGCCTGTCACAACCTCAAAATCCACTAACGGAGTTTTACCGTTAGAGTGTGTGAACTTACAGGATCGGAATCATTAGATATATCAAACACCATATTTAAAGTTTTCAAAAACCACCACGACAAACATGTCTTAAGTAAAAGTGCGGAAGCGTAAAACTGTAAAGCAAATAGTTGCGCCACATAGGACGACTTAAAACACAGTGATCATGATAAAAGTTAAAAGAAGTTTAAAACAATGGTGTTCAGAGAATGCATGTCCTATACCGCTCGCCCGCCTCGGCTACCTGAGATAAACATACTAAAAGTGTCAACACAGGGTTGGTGAGTTCACAGGTTTAAGTCAATTTAAGCGTTGTGTTTTAGCGTTACTAGATAGTGTTATGTCAATTATATATCAATATGTAGCTAACCAATCAAGCATGTATTACCAAGTGTTCGATACCGAAGCTGACTGTTTATTCTATTGCCTTGCCACCAGGTCAACCACGACCATGGTAAATGTGTTAGCCAAAATTACATCCACTCGACCTACAGTAGAGTTTAGAGTCGGGTGGGGTTTGTCAAACCCAGTACTATTACTCAAAGGTGACTCGCAATTATCCAATATTAACCGATTCGATGTTCAGAAGGACTTAGTTGGTTTGTTACCACTTAGCCTTACAAGTGATATATAAAGAGTAACAAAAACTAAAGTGCTGGGGTATGTTATCTCCCCCTAATAAAAGAGTTAAAGAGTAAAAGGGGCCGTGAAACTCACTGTTTGCGAAGTTAACAAAAATATCCGAGAAAAGCGTGCGTCTCATAAATCCTCATTTAGTGCTCTAAAAACAAAAATGAGATTTCTAAGTGTTTAAACTACGAGTGAGTCTCTAGACTTGACACACATAAGTTATGCATGAGATGTGTTCGTGTTACTTTGTGAAATAAGTGCGACTCTAAAAACACGTTGGTGATAAGTTACACGTGTGAACAAGTATAGTGTTAAATGTTACTATAGTACATTACAAATTAATTACCTCCCACAAGGGAAATATGTCAAACACGTAGCAAACATCGATCAATTAATCACTTTTCACGTTAATTCAAGGAATACAACAGCTAAGTTACAGAGACAGATTTTAACACGTCAATATTCCTCTATTTCATAAATCATAACAGGTAAATAAATTCACCAAATATCATCACAGAAGCACAATTGAGTTAGGTTTCTAAAAATATTTTTGTTATATCTTTATCACATACGGTTCTCTCACAATAATCAAAACAACACAGTAAGCACACGGCAGCCATTATCATGCGCAACAGAATGTTATATGCTATTTCCGTTGCATGGCTAATCCAAAGGATGCAAGGCCAGTTGGGTTAGATTCCTAACTCAAATTATTAACTTCCAGAAGTGGAATAAACTCAATTGGGCTTGTCGTTTGTGAGATATACTTATTACAAAAGAGCCTACAAGCAGGCTTCCCGAAACAGAAATAAACATCAGATTTGTAAATTAATAAAAACTAACTTTTACACGTCAAAAAATTACAAAATCAGACTCTTTAGAAACTAGACTCGACCTATATATCATAGAATCAATAATGACTTCAAAACACATCATTAGCATCGAGTTACAATCGTTTTAACATGCAATTATGAATCTTTCCAGCATTAGTTTTCATCAAAAACTCAACAAACTATTAACCTATGAACTAACAATCGTGCATACAACCCTAGCATATCAATAATCAACATGTTTAACAATTAGGGTTTATGATTAAAATGCTTAATGATGTAATTAATCAAATAGAATAGGTTAAAGAGTGTGTTTGATTACCTAGTTAGCACTTCAACCCTTCAATCAAGCTTGTAATTAACTTGTATGTGTGTGTGTGTGGAAGATCGATCAAGAGAGGGGGAGGGGTGAGGGCTGCCGTCGACCAAGAGGGAGGGAGATAGAGAAAGTTAGGGTTTTTGGTTAATAGTGTGTATATATATTATTTCCTAATATTCATATTACACTTTGCACCCTCAACTTCTAGTTTACTTATTTCTAGCACAATTATTCTTTTTCATCCATAATATGATGACAATACATACAAACACAAATTTTCACATATATGTAACACATAATTATATCAAGTACTTGCTTAAAATATTTATAGTTTGTTCACCAACGGTTTGAGTCGACTCGTGTGTGTTTCGGTGAAATTCTGAAAGACTACTTGTGTAATGATTGTCATGCGTCATTTAAACCCTAATTAAATGTAATGAGATATGCGTTAACTGAAATGACATAGTTCGTGTGATCTCGAGTTAGGACCAACCTTGTTTGCTACTTGTTTTTCTTTTGCTTTGTTTGTTTAACTAGTTTAACTAATTTTAGTTTCTTTTGTTTATCTTAATAGTTGTATGCGACGTACTCGATATCTAGGACCGCCTGAATCTGAGGGATTTTCCAAATCTGAGAGAGAGAGTTTCGTGAGAGACGTCGCACCAGACCGTCTTCCAGTTCTTCTTCGTCCGTTGGTAATATATCCTCTTCTTCTACTTTTTCTAAATCCATCATTAGGGCTAGGATTATGGGCGACGCACCACAGAGGAGGACAGCTGCATACGGTACCCGTCCGGTCGATGCTGGAGCGAGATCCAGCAATGCTCCACGAGCCATCGCAGTAAACACGAATGTGCAGATTCCATCGAACATTCTGAAAACCATCTCTCATTCTGCTTAATTTCACGCATTACACGTATTTGCGACACTTTTCATCTTGCCAGCATATCCGAAGACACCATCAAGCTCTGCGTCTTTCCGTTATCACTCGTTGATCATGCGAGTTTGTGGCTTGAGTCCCTTCCACAGGGCTCCATATCCACTTGGGCCACCATGCAGACCCAATTTCTTGAGAAATACCATCCTCCGGCTAAGGCCGCTCGTTTGCGTAATTAGATTCATTCTTTTCAGATGGAGGGCACCGAGAGTTTCTATGAGGCGTGGGAGATATTCAAAAATCTGCTTGCTTTATGTCTGAACCATGGCCTGCAAGACTGGGCAGTTGTTGAGTAGTTCTATAACAGAGTGACATACGCGACGCAGAGTATGCTTGACACGACGGCGGGAGGAAATTTTTTAACGCCAAAGGATACGGTTGAGTGCATTGTTTTGTTTAACGGGTTAGCCATGAGTGGATACCAGCTACCACCAGCCAAGAGCACCAAGACTTTCGACTCCTTATCACGCAGCATACATTCGGTCGACACGAACAACGCACTCGCGGCATAGGTGGAGTCATTAGCGGAGATTGTGAAGGACTAGCAGGTTAAGAGTAAGTTGTGAGAGATCTGTTGAGGATGGCATGATACTGTTCAGTGCCCCGTAGGTTTCCAGGAGGAAGCGTTAGACTTTATTGGCAATCCGAACGGAAATCAAAATTCTTTCAATTCTTATAATTTGGGGTGGAGAGGTAATCAAAATTCCAACTGGAGGAACGGAAATCATTCTGGCTTCCAGCAGCATCATAGTCTATTTTAGGATTCCAGTGAGGGAGCGAGTAGCGGGGATAAGAAGCCCACTTTAGAGGAGATGATGGCATAGCAGACGCAGTTGCTATCACAGCTCATGACTCGAGAGGATTCCCGTCACAAAGAGACCCAGAGAAATTTCAGGAGCACGAGTCATTCATGAGAAACCAGGGAGCGTCAATTCAAAATCTCGAGTGACAAATGGGAGAAATTGCAAGTTGTCTGAATGAGAGGTCGCCAGGAACACTTCCGTGTAATACCGAGCAAAATTCGAAGGGGTTCGCGAAGGCTGTGACGAAAAGGAGCGGTGTAAGGGCACGTAGTGAGCCCGTGATTCAGGAGGCAACGAGAGGAGTCAGTGAGGAGCCTGCAGTTGATATAGAGGAGTATGTGGATGAGGAGATTCAGTTGGAGTCTCCGCCGGCCAAGGTACATCAGAGGAGCCACCCAGGAAGTACAGCACAGGCCAAGGACCAGCAGTTACCCAGCACACCAGCGAGAGATTATAAACCTAGAGTTCCATATTCCGGGAGACTCCGCAGGAATAGAGACGAGGAGCATAACTCCAAATTTATTGATCTTTTGATGCAGCTTCACCTTAACATTCCATTCCTTGAGGCATTCACTCAAATGCCGAAATATGCAAAGTTCCATAAGAATATTCTTTCGAATAAAGAGAAGTTAGTTGAGGTCTCTTCCATCCCATTGAGTGCTAGTTGTTTTGCAGTCTTGCAGAAAAAGTTACCAGGGATGATGCCTGATCCTGGGAGTTTCACAATTCCCTGCATCTTGAGTGATGATACAGTGGTTTATGCGCTGGCGGATCTTGGTGCCAGTATTAACCTCATGATGTATTCCGTGTATCGCAAGTTGGGCGTAGGCGAACTACGTCCTACCTGGACGAGTATCCAGCTTGCTGATCGTTCTTTAGAATACCCCCGAGGGGTGGTTGAGAACATGCTTGTTCGTGTCTAAAACTTCATCTTCCTGGTGGACTTTGTCATCTTGGACATGAATGATGATGATAGTGTCCCACTTATCTTAGGCCGACCATTCCTTGCCACTGCACAGGCGTTGATCGACGTCTGCGAGGGTAAGTTGATTTTGAGAGTTGGGGAGGAGAACATCACCTTTGACGTTCGACAGTCGCCAAAACACCCCAAGTCTGCTGATGACTCTATATACTTCATCGATACCATCATGGAACATGTTGGGGAGCTTTTCACCGAGATCTGTGGAGGATCTGCCTCTGACACCCAGATTCTCGATAGGGAGATTCCGGAGATTGAGATGGTTGCCATGACCGATCAGTCCTTGGATGACGACACCGAGTCACATTGCCCTGAATCTGGCATGTCTGCTAGGATCGTACGAGATGATCGGATGGACCGATCTTCCGTCGAGAGTCCTCCTTCTTCCTTAGAGCTTAAGGATTTGCTTTCCCATCTGGAGTATGCGTTTTTAGATGAAGATAGGAAGCTGCCGGTTGTTATTGCATCTGCTTTGACGGAGGTAGAGAAGAAGAAGTTGGTGAGGGTGCTACGAGAGCACAAAGAGGCGATTGCATAGAATATTATCGACATTAAGGGTATCAACCCTTCGTTTTGCACTCATAAATCCTCATGGAGGATAATTTCAAAACCGTCATTCAGCCGCAAAGGAGGCTTAATCCGAAAATGCAAGAGGTTGTGAAGAAGGAGATCATTAAACTCCTTGATGTGGGGATCATTTTCCCCATTTTTGATAGTGCTTGGGTAAGTCCACTTCAAGTGGTTTCTAAAAAGGGTGGCATGACTGTCGTCACCAATGAGAGGAATGAGGTCATTCCCACTAGGACTGTGAATAGATGGAGAGTATGCATCGACTATCGCGGACTAAATGATGACACCAGGAAAGACCACTTTCCTTTACCCTTCATTGATCAGATGTTGGAGCCTTTAGCAAGTGAGCAGTACTACTGCTTCTTAGATGGTTTCTCCGGGTATTTCTAGGTTCCGATAGCTCTAAATGACCTGGACAAAACCACTTTTACCTGCCCTTACGGAACGTTTGCCTACAAATGTATGCAATTCGAACTGTGTAATGCTCCAGCCACAATCCAGAGATGTATGTTGGCCATTTTCCATGATATGATCGAGGACTCCATGGAGGTGTTCATGGACGATTTTTCTGTTTTTGGGAGTTCCTTTTATCACTGTCTTCTAATGTTGAGGGGATGATGGCCCGTTGCGTTGACATCAACCTAGTCCTTAACTGAGAGAAGTGTCATCTCATGGTTCGCGAGGGCATTGTTCTGGGGCATCGGATTTCGAGAGCGGGGATAGAGGTTGACCGAGCAAAGGTCGAGACCAATTCTAATCTTCCCCCGCCCACTTTTGTGAGATCCATCCGGAGTTTTTTAGGTCATGCCGGGTTCTACCGCCGCTTCATCAAATATTTTTCTAAGATCGTGAGACCCATGACCAAACTTCTGGAGAAGGATGCTCCATTCGTTTTTTCTGAGCAGTGTATCGAGGCGTTTGATCTTTTGAAAGACAAACTCGTTAACGCTCCGATCATGGTTGCTCCCGACTGGTCGTTACCATTCTAGTTGATGAGTGATGCGAGCGACTTCTCAGTCGGAGCGGTTCTTGGACAGCAGAAGGATAAACAGATCCATCCGATTTACTACTCTAGCCGGACCTTAAATGGTTCACAAGAAAGATATAACACCATCGAGAAAGAGCTTTTAGGTGTGGTGTTTGCATTCGATAAATTTAGGTCCTATCTAGTTTTGTCCAAGATGATTGTGTACACGCACCATGCTGCTATTCGATATCTCTTCAGCAAGCAAGATGCTAAGCATCGTCTTATCCGATGAATCATGTTGCTTCAAGAGTTTAATAATGAGATCCGTGATAAAAAGGGGGCCGAGAATGTGGCGGCCGATCATCTTTCGCGTCTAAAGGCAGTAGAGTTAGGAAATTCGGGGGTCAGGATTGACGATCGTTTTCCGACCGAGAGTCATATGTTTTTTACGGCGTAGGAAGACGGTTTTCCATGGTTCGCTGACTTCGAGAACTATCTTGCTGACGAGTACCTCCCGAAGATGCCATACCAGCAAAAGAAGAAATTCTTGGCTGACGTTAAGTTTTACCTATGGGACGACCCGTATCTTTTCCGTATCGGTGCTGATCAGTTGATTAGGAGGTGTGTAGATGCTAGGGAGGGATGGCAGATTCTGAGCCATTGTCATGTAGGACCGAAAGATGGTCACCACGGTGCGAGTTAGACGGCGAAGAAGGTGTTTGATGTTGGTTTTTATTAGCCATCGATATTTAAGGATGCGGAGGCATTTGTGAGGAGTTGTGATAGTTGCCAGCGTGTCGGCAACATCTCGTCGTGAAATGAAATGCCACAAAATGCTATTCAGGTTTGTGAGGTTTTCAATGTGTGGTGCATTGATTGCATATGACCGTTTCCATCTTCGCGTGGGAACAAGAATATACTCGTGGCCGTCAATTATGTTTCAAAGTGGGTTGAGGCCAAGGATTTACCCACGAATGATACCCGAGTTGTAGTCTGGTTTATTAAGAGCCTTTCTGCTCGTTTTGGTGTCCTGAAATCCTTGATCAGTTATCGCGGCAATACCTTTTACAAGGCGCATAAGGAGAAGGCGTTGCAGTGCTATGGGGTCACCCATTGGTTTGAGACCGCCTACCACCCACTGACTAGTGGGCAGGTGGAAGTGAGTAATCGGGAAATCAAACGTATTCTTGAGAAAACGGTTGGTTTAAATCGTCAGGATTGGTCCGACAAATTAGATTATGCTTTGTAGGCCTTCCGTACAAACCACAAAACTTCGACCGTTTCCACGTCATTTCGGATGATTTATGGGAAGGTCTGCCATCTTCCTGTTGAGTTGGAGCACCGTGCTTCATGGCCCTTCAGGGGGTTAATCTTGATTTATCCGCCGCAAAGGGCACTCGTTTCCACCAATTGCACGAGTTAGAGGAGCTCCGGGATCACGCGTATGCACAGTCGTTTAGGTATAAGGAGCGGACGAAGGAAATGCATGATTGAAAGTTGAAGGGTAATAAGTTGTTCAAGTTTGGGGATCTGGTTTTACTGTATAACTCCTGGTTGAGGTTATTCCCGAGAAAGTTGAAATCACGATGGTAAGGAACAGTCACATTCACTGAGGTATTCCCGTATGGCACTATTGAAATACAAGATAAGAGCGGGAAGTTTAAGGTGAACGGTCACTGGTTGAAACACTACATAGGCGAGCCGGTAGCTGATCAAACAGTCGAGGTGTTCTACCTTGAGTCATTCACCGAGGCGTAGACGTGTTGGATGCATCACTCGGTAGACAGCTCGAGTTGTATAGTGTTTATTAAGATTTCATTATTATCTGTTTATTTATTTTGTTTTTGTTAGTTATAAAAAAATTAATTAAAATAAAAAATTTAAAAAAAAACTTAAAAAGTTACAAAAACACAAAAATATATTTATTTCTTATATTTTGTTTTCTGTTTTGTACGCTGCTACATGCGAGCGAGTGTTAGTTATTGCAGGTATTATTATGCGCATGGTAGCTCTGATGGCGTTTTAGAACTGGTTCTCCCGAAGTTGCGGCCGTGAATGATATGTTATACGGTCGTTCGATTTATACACAGCTGGTGAAGATTCTGCATATAAACCAGGGGAGTAACCCGTTCTCTGTTTTACTCTTGAATATTTTAAGTTTTATTTTTATTTTATTTTATGTCTTTACCTTGTTCTCATCGAGGACAATTTCGTTCTAAGTGTGGGGATGAGAGTTTATTTTACTTAGTTGTAGAAAAAAATAAAAAATAAACTTTTTAATAGCATTTTTGCTCTCTTTCACTGAAAATTATGTCGATTACTCAAGTTTGAGGGACATATACTTGTATATGTATGGTCATGTTATCTACTTCTAGACATACAGGATAGTAATTTACCTGAAAACTGAAAGTGACTGGGGCGACTGAATTTGTAAAAAAAAATTAATAATAATAAAAAGGTAAAAAAGTTTTTAAAAAAAATATCCCTTGAAAATTGTTTTTCTTCTACTTTAAGCAAGTAATGATATTATTACCATTTTGTTAACAAGCTCTCGGAACTTTTCAAATATATTTAATAATAATAATAATAATAATAATAATAATAATAAAAGATTACCATAATCTATAAACTTTGAGATTGTAACACTTAGATGCACTCAATCCTGCACACCACCACATGTCCATCTATTTAGGAGCTTCGAAAATAGTTATATACTTTAGGGGGATACAAATAAAAAAAATATGCTTTGAAAGTGTATTATGAATAATCATTCCGAAAAGCAAATGATTGTGAGAAACTTATGTATTGTAAAATGCCAAAGAAACGTTCTCAAAAATAGTAAAAGAGGCCAAATTTGCACATACTAGACGAGGCTGAGAGTTTACACGTTGCTATGGCGATAGTGACTCTAAGGTTATCGCTATTGGGACTCGAGTTTCTTAGTCATATATGTAAAATTAGGAATTGCTCGTAAGGCCTTCACATGACCATTCGTCCATCAATTTTCATCGAGTGCATCTACTTAGTACCGTCAATAAGTGCTTGACATATGGTGATTTGTCAAACTAGTCTGCTTTGACTCTAGTTTTTCTAGCTCTCTTTGTCTTATATGGGGTAGGTGTAGCCACTGATTTTTGGACTTAAAACGCTTAATGCAATGGGGGGCTTGACTGGTTAGTGGCTAGTTTTAAAGTGGACATATACCGGCAATCGTGGTCAATATGTCGAGCTGTTCTTGTGTTTTAGTAATGTTAATTATTCTGGGAGTTTCTTGTTTTCACTTGGTTATGATCCTGTGTAGATTTCTTTTTTAGGGACGAAAAAGTCTTAAGTGTGAGGATGTATGATGTGTTGTAAAACACACTTATTTTCCACACCTTTTAATCATCTTTTTATTACTTAATTATCCAATAAATAATGATTATGGCTTGTTTTAACATGATCTTACAAAGTTATTATTTTTTGTATGTTACGAGTTTTAAAAGAGAAAAGGACCGAGTTTGCAAGACATAAGAGGCTTTTGTTAGTGCACGGTTTTGCGTCTCGAGTCTTTGTATTTATCGTTTTGTATTTATCGTTTAATTAATGTAAAAGTTATTAAGATATTGAGTTAGTTCGTTAAGGAAGTCATCTAGTTAGTTAAGGATGTTTAATGAACTAGACTTAAGTTATGGTTACCACCATAGTGGCGTGTGCAAAGAGGTGGTGTGCCACCGGTGTGGCAGGATTGGACACTACGCACCAAATTGTAAGACAAATCTGAACAACCTGAACCGTCAACCGCAACCTATTCGTGCGCAACCATTTAGAACTCAACCAGCCCGACAGCCGAACCCGCAAGGAAACCAGATGGTGACCACTAGCCGTGCTTACTACGAATGCGGCAGCACGGATCACTTCAAAAGGAACTGCCCGAAACTGAACCAGGGAGGAAACGGGAGACAACTCGCGGGTCAGCCATCGTCGTCCAATCCGGCGCGAGGCCGAGCATTTGTGATGGGAGCGAACGAGGCGCGCCAGGACCCCAGCGTAGTGACAGGTACCTTCCTCGTCTCTGATCATTACGCTTCTGTATTATTTGATACAGGCGCCGATAGAAGTTTTGTCTCCGTTAGATTCCTTTCGATAGCAAACCTTCCTATTGGTGAAACCATAGAACCTTACACCGTAGAAGTCGCTAACGGTAAAACCATGATAGTTAATCGGATAGTTCGGAATTGCCCTTTTTTTCTGAGCGAACAATCCTTCCTGATTGACTTGTTACCGGTAGAATTGGGTAGTTTTGACGTGATAGTGGGAATGGATTGGTTGGCACGTAACAGGGTAGAAATAAACTGTGAAAAGAAAACCGTCAAGATCCGGGTGTCGGATGACGAGGAGGTATTAGTGCAGGGAGAAAAATCCGGCACCATGATACCATTTATATCCCACCTCAAGGTGTTGAAATATATACGTCAGGGATGTGTGGCGTATCTAGCGAGCCTGACGGCCGCTGATTCTGAGGAAAAACGGGTGGACGATATTCCCGTGGTACGCGAATTTCCACAAGTTTTTCCAGAGGAACTTCCTGGATTACCGCCAACCCGACAGGTCGAATTCAGAATCGATCTGTTACCACAAGCTGGCCCTGTTGCTAAGGCCCCTTACAGACTTGCACCGTCCGAGATGCAAGAATTATCCAACCAGTTGCAGGAATTGTTGGATAAGGGATTTATTCGTCCCAGCTATTCCCCGTGGGGTGCACCTGTACTATTTGTGAAAAAGAAGGACGGAAGCCTTCGAATGTGCATTGACTACAGGGAATTGAACAAGTTAACCATCAAAAATAGGTATCCTCTTCCCCGAATCGATGATTTGTTCGACCAACTACAAGGTGCGAGCTATTTCTCAAAGATTGATCTTAGATCGGGATACCACCAAGTTAAAATTCAGGAGGAGGATATTCCAAAAACCGCGTTTCGGACTCGCTACGGCCACTATGAATTTTTAGTTATGCCTTTTGGACTAACAAATGCGCCAGCGGTGTTCATGGATCTCATGAACCGAGTCTGTAAACCCTATCTTGACAAATTCGTCATCGTGTTTATTGACGATATTTTGATATACTCGAAGAGTAAAGAAGAACACGAGCGACATTTGAGGTTAATTTTGGAACTTTTGGACTAGGAGAAGTTGTATGCAAAATTCTCCAAATGTAACTTCTGGTTACAAGAAGTGCAATTCCTTGGTCACATTATAAATCATCAAGGAATACACGTCGATCCAAGTAAGATTGAAGCAATTAAGAATTGGCAAGCACCTAAATCTCCAAAGGAAATCCGCCAATTCTTAGGCTTAGCTGGGTACTATCGTCGATTTATTGAGAATTTTTCCAGCATTGCCCAACCTTTAACCCTGCTGACCCAAAAGGATCGAAGGTATGATTGGGGTGAAGAGCAGGAAGCGGCGTTTCAAACGCTAAAGCAAAGATTGTGCCAAGCGCCAATCTTAAGTCTCCCCGACGGAGACGATGGATTTGTTGTATATTGTGACGCGTCCCGTAAAGGGTTAGGATGCGTGTTGATGCAAAATAAAAAGGTCATAGCCTATGCGTCTCGACAGTTAAAAGTTCATGAGAAAAACTACACTACTCATGACTTGGAACTGGGAGCAGTCATCTTTGCACTTAAAATCTGGAGACACTATCTCTACGGTACAAAGTGCACCATCTTCACTGATCATAAAAGTTTGCAACACATATTCGATCAGAAAGAACTGAATATGAGACAACGAAGGTGGGTCGAGTTACTAAGTCACTATGACTGTGACATCCGATATCACCCCGGCAAGGCTAACGTTGTAGCCGATGCCTTGAGTAGGAAAGATCGAGTTAAGCCACTACGCGTGCGAGCGTTGGGAATGATAGTCCAATCGAGCCTTTCGGATTTGATTCGAGTCGCTCAACGCGAGGCGTTGAAAGAGGACCAATTGGATAAAGAAGGACTTTACGGGAATGAGAAGAATTTCGAACAGCGTGTGGACGAAATTCTCTATTTCAAAAATCGGATTTGGATCCCGACCCTCCATGACCTTCGTGATTTGATCATGGATGAAGCGCATAAATCGAAATATTCCATACATCCGGGATCAGATAAAATGTACAAGGATGTGAAAGAATTTTACTGGTGGCCAGGTATGAAAAAGAATATAGCCACATACGTCGGCAAGTGTACGACGTGTGCGAGAGTTAAGGCGGAGCACCAGAAACCCTCCGGAATGCTACAACAGCCGAAAATTCCCGAATGGAAGTGGGAGCAGATCACAATGGATTTTGTGACACATCTCCCCAAGACACCCCGAGGTCATGATGCGATTTGGGTAATCGTGGATCGATTAACCAAATCGGCACATTTTATTCCGATTAGGAATACTTTTAACACTGAGAGACTTGCGCAGATTTATATAAATGAAATAGTGTCTCGTCATGGCATCCCCATCTCGATCATCTCCGATAGGGATAGCCATTTCACCTCCAAACTTTGGCAAGCTGTCCAAGAAGCATTGGGAACACGTATTGACCTAAGCACAGCTTACCACCCTCAGACCGATGGTCAGTCTGAGAGGACCATTCAAACTTTGGAGGATTTGCTTCGTGCTTGCGTACTGGACTTTAAGGGAAATTGGGATCAACATCTCCCACTCGTTGAATTTTCCTATAATAACAGTTATCACAGCAGTATAAAGGCAGCACCTTATGAAGCATTGTATGGGCGGAAGTGCCGATCACCACTTTGCTGGTCTGAAGTGGGTGACTCGCAGGTCATTAGATCGGATCTGGTCCAGGAGACGACCAGCAAGATTCTTGAAATTAAGAACAACCTGAAAGCTGCGCGGGATCGGCAGAAGAGTTATGCCGATAACCGTCGAAAACCGTTGTCATTTGAGAAGGGGGAAAAGGTATATTTGAAAGTATCACCCTGGAAAGGAGTGGTCAGATTTGGAAAGGCGGGGAAGTTGGCCCCTAGATATATTGGACCATTCATTATTACTGCGAAAATTGGTCCTGTAGCATACCGATTAGAACTGCCTGATGAACTTAGTGCAGTTCACAACGTGTTTCATGTGTCAAATCTGAAAAGATGTCTGGCGGATGAGACATCGGTGTTACCCTTAGAGGGTGTTCAAATAAATGATAAGCTCAACTTCGTAGAGGAGCCCATTGAAATAGTGGACGGTAAGATCAAGCAACTTAGACACAATAAGATCTCGTTGGTCAAAGTTAGATGGAATTCGCAACGAGGCCCAGAATTTACTTGGGAACGAAAGGATGAATTTCGGAAGAAATACCCCCACCTATTTCCTCAAAAGGAAGTAGTTGACATGTAAAATTTCGAGGACGAAATTTTTATAACGGGGGGAGAATGTAACGATTCCGGCAAATCCAGGTATACCCTAGCCGGTATATACTATTTACGTGTCATTTAAATATTGATTATATGAGTTATAGTACGTATATACGAGTATATATGATTCATAGTACGAATCATACTCGATTATATAGTGAATCGTATTGGAATTACAATTAACCAATGAACGATTATTGAAACCCGAACGAATCGGGAATTACATTATAGACGAAGTATATAATGTTTAGTGATATTTACGAAGTATTAATGCTTCGGGATAAGTAAATTATAGCACAGAAAAAGGATTTCGATTTATTAGTACGTCGGTACGATAAACGAAACCTTTAACATCAAACCAAGCAAGAGACGATCGATCAAACCGAAAAAGATGCACAAAGACCGACAATACGATGTTTTAAGTCATTTAACGTCATGATTTAAGTTTTTAAAGTTTTTAAATCAGTTTTACGTAAATTTTATTTTTAACCCGAAAAACAACCATTTTAGGCTCGTTTTAAGCCGAATTACGAGTTTAAACGAGAAACGAACTGAACCAGACTATCCACAACATTATCCGGATTGTGTAATCCAAATATGTGGCCATGGTTTGAGATGTGGGCCCCCCCACACCACCACTTAGGCCGGCCTCACACACACACACTTTATACATTTCATTTCCTTTTTCTAACATCAAACTCTCCCAAAACTCTCTCAAACCTTCAAGTGTGCATCCAACTCCATCATTTTTAACCAAGAATTGAAGGTATAAACATGTTTTTAATACTTAAATCTTGTTTCTAACTCCATGATCTTGAGAAAAGGAGGTTTCAAATGTAAAAATGGGTGAAAACCCGAGTTGGAACCGATTCTCGCATGATCAAGTGATGTATACAAGTTATACAAAGGATCTTGATCCAAGTGATGAGTTAAAAGTGTTTAGAACGAAATTTTACGGTTGAAATCTTGTCAAATGAGTTTTCCATGTGAAAGACGGGTGAAAACCCGAGATGAAACCGACTCTTGTATGATCAAGAGATGTATACAAGTTATACAAGGGATCTTGGTCCAAGAAATGAGTAAAAAGAGTCGGGAATGGATTTCTACGGTTAAAACCTTTGTTTTTATATCAAAACCGACACTATGAATGAAATGGTTTGATTGTTGGTGTAGCTTGCTTGGTATAGTGTTATTGTGCTTGTAAGTGTTGTATCTAGTGGCTAGCAAAGGCTAGAACCCAAGATCTTTGCGATCTAACGCTAGAAAACACAAGATAGTTCGGTTTTCGTGTGAGTTAGTGATTTGGACAGATTGTAGCGTGCTTAGAGTTGGGTCACGAAATTTCACAGAGATGATCTACACATGAAAATAAGAGATCTATGAATTTTTGGTAATTTTTGGATAAAAGATGAATATTTGGTGAATTTAATGCTCGGTTTTGGCCAAAAATGACGAAAAATAGCTAAACTTGATGAAAAATTCTGAAAAATTTAGGATAAGCTTTTTATAACATATAAAAGTCACACACAAAATTTGAGCTCAGTTGGAAAAGTCTAAAGGGGCTTTTCGGTAAAACGAGTTCTAGGGCTTTCTAGCTCGGTTTTTGTGAAAATGGCTTGAAATATGAGTTTTGGGTTCTGGAAAAATTCCAGGGAGTCATGAGGATGGCAGGGATCATCCCGGAAAAATTTGGGATTTTTCTAAAGTCTTTTGGTATTTTTGACATATTTAGTGTTTTAATAAGGTTTAAAAATAGATAAATAAATGTAAATATAAGAAAATAAATCTGGAAAATTTTTATAAAGTTTCTTACTGACAAAATAAGTGTTGTGCAAAATTTCAAGACCCGAGACTAAACGGGTAATTATTTGTGCTAAAAAGAACATAAAAACAAATTTCTAAAGCTTAAAACGTGTAAACCGGCAAAACTCGCATAAGCGAGCTGACTGGTATATAAAAAACCTAAAAATTGACCATTTTCATAAAACTAAGTAAATTAAGTAAAAATAAATCATCCGAAAATAATTCAGATGATTTGGGTAATTTTAACCGATTTTACTGTTTCCGGCACCTAAATGACGGAAACGGGCCCCGCGGCCAAACGGGGTGTCCAAACCGAGCTCTAATTTCATCACTTTAACTAAATTAACAGTCAAACACCATTTTTGGGTTAAGTGTGAATAAACTCATTTTTGAAACTAAAAACGGATGACCGTGCTAGGCACGCAAATCAAGGAAAACATAAAAATGATAATTTTGACCGTCCGACTCTAAGTAATGGCACAATCTGAGTCCTTAGGAGTGTCACGGGGTTAACATTGTCCCCGGATCGAGTACAGTACTGGGTTAACAATGTCCCCAGATGTGCCGATTAACACGGATTTAATTTATGGGAATTATATAGTAACGACTAGATATTATATTACAGATCCAGGCACGTAGCTGTTCATTGTATTACCCACCGACTCACAAAAAGGTGAGTTTTCACGAGCCCCTTTTACTGAACTGTTTTAAATATTTTCCCGGGGCGGAAAACATGTCTTTGTTAAAATATCTAAGTACATACCGATCGTATGGAAACACTTGTATATTTATATATATATGGTTTGATGCATAGAATATATAAATTGTTTATCGTGTGGAATTGTTCTGGGGTAACATAGTTCCCAGGGGTTATTATTGTTCTGGGGTAACATAGTTCCCAGGGGTTATTATTGTTCTGGGGTAACATAGTTCCCAGGGGTTATTATTGTTCTGGGGTAACATAGTTCCCAGGGGTTATTATTGTTCTGGGGTAACATAGTTCCCAGGGGTTATTATTGTTCTGGGGTAACATAGTTCCCAGAGGTTATTATTGTTCTGGGGTAACATAGTTCCCAGAGGTTATTATTGTTCTGGGGTAACATAGTTCCCAGAGGTTATTATTTTTCTGGGGTAACATAGTTCCCAGGGGTTATTATTGTTCTGGGGTAACGTAGTTCCCAGGGGTTATTATTGTTCTGGGTAACATAGTTCCCAGCATAATTTCATTGCTAATAAATGGTTATTAAAATGATCTGTCAGTGTTTATTTAAATTAGTGAAACTCACCAACTATTCGTAGTTGACCCGATTTCTTACATATTTTCTAGTTATGCCCAAGATGGAATGATTGAAATGTGCTTAATGATCTGTGCTACTTGTTGGAAGCTTGCTGATCTATATTTTGTAATGAATATATTAATGTCTTATCGGTAAAACTCGTGTGTAACACCTAGACAGTAACGGAACTAGCTACAATGTAATATGATATAAATTAATGTAGTGGTATTTTCTTTATAAGCAATGCTGTTGATATCAGATGTGTCTGTTGCATCCCGTGTACGTTTCCGCTGCGGTTACGGGGTGTTACAATTTTAATTTTCACAATTAGTTTAAATTAAAAGTTAATATATTAGTTAAAATAATTTAAATTATATATTAATTGTATGCGTATTCTGATTATCTATTATCACTAATTCTTGGGTTTGTTTATCCAGTTCAATGGCTAATAACATTGATCAATATCCTCCTGTTGTTGCACCACAAGAACAACAAGATCATGATGTTCCCTTGCTCCCGTATGATAAAAGGCACAACGTCTGTGATTTTGTCGGTACGAATTTTGCAGATGAAGACTTATTCGGTGACTTATTGACGTTCATTCGACGTTCAGTTATTTATTATGCTGTGACTGCACAACCAAAAGTGTATCTTAGCATTATTCGTCAGTTTTGGAATACTGCTAGATATGTTGAAGCTGATAATCATATTGAAGCTACAATCAACCAAACGCCTATCACTGTTGATACTGATGTGATCCGACGAGTGCTTCGGTTTGGAGATACTATTGATCATCCGTGTGAGTCTGATAAAAGGTTGATCAAGGGTTTGTTTCGTAGAATATTCTATGGTGGTAACATTGAAGCATCCGTGTATAACAAGAATGGTATATGCCCAACATACAAGTATTTATTGCATGTACCAATCCATTTCTTAGGATGTCGTAAAGGTGGTTTCGATGAATGCCGGATTATGCTACAATCGGCATTTGTCGCATTGATACTGAACAAGCCATTCAACTTTTCAGAGATGAATTTTTATCACTTTAAGGAACAATGTCTTACGGAGGTTCAACGAAAGAAGTTTCTAATATATCCTCGATTCCTCCAATAGATTATTCAAAATTTGATTCCTAATCTCGTTATTGATCAAACATTGGTGTATGATGTGTTACCATTGGAGCATATGTCTGCTGATACTGTACGACGGATGAAGATCTATCGAAAAGAGAAACCCCAGACCAAACGTTGATTGGTCATTTAGTGAATCCAGATTATGTATATCCTGACAATGATTGCTGGATCCATGATGATTCGGATTCTGAGAATGAGGAAGGATCAGGTGGGAATGAGAGTGATGATCATGATGATGATGGTGGTAATGGTGGTGTTGGTAATGTTATTGGTAATGTTCCTTCTTTACAACCTGCTGAAGTTGAAACTGCTTTAGCTGGTGCTACAGTCGCTCATCATAAACGGAAAGGGAAGGGGTTGGTGAAAGAAGGGTCGTCTAAGCGACGAGTGTCGGCTGGTGCTGGAATCTCATTTCGAGTTCAACCTCCAAGGTCGTCCACACCTCAAAGACCGGCGGTGTCGCTTACTACTTGCACCCCGGAGCTTACATTGACGACCACGCTTACGTTGAATCCTAGGCTTGGTATGATTCCTCAATCGATCTTATCAAATATACCAACGCATACGACTGCTACATCGGTGGTTTCTCCAACACCAATGATGATGCCTCCACTGGATATTTCATTTTTAAGGTTCAATCGTCCTCAAGGTCCAGTTCAATCTGTTCCTCCTTCGTTTAATGCAATGTCTCAGGATCAGCAGATGAATATGCTTTTGAGCTTACTTCATCTTTATGAAAATCAAATGTCTGCTGATCGTCTGAATCAAGAACGTCTCATGGAGAATCAGAAAAAGTTGTTATGTCTCCTTCTGTCAAAAAGAGACAAAGGCCCTCCGTGAGATTGTTGAGTCTCAGGGGGGGTGAAAATAAAAGAGCAAGAGGAAATTATTCTGCAACTGACATGCAAAGATGATGAACTCAAGAAGCTCAAAAACGACGAAGAAGATCCAGATGCTTCAGGTACTTTGGGAAGTGAGCCTAAAAAAACTCACGGCTCGGCTTCTGGTGCTGGTACGAGTGCAGCTTGTGATTCGGAAAAATAGATCATCGTTCATCATAATTATACAGCTGCTACACCCATTGAGATGATCAAGGCCGATACTGTCATTTTTGTTGATAGTAAGGGGGTGGTTAGAAGTATAGTGAATGCAGATGAGATTGTTGTGGGACAGTTTGTTGAGAGGTCCCTAACACGAGAGCAGATTTCGATCTTTCTTGGTTTGAATGATGACGGGTTGACCGTGTTAGAGACTGAGGAGGACATGGAGGTGGAAAATGATGAAGAGATATTAAATTATCCAACTGTTGAGATGAATATGGCGTTTATTTATGAGGATGAGGAAGTAGAGATCGAGGACATGACTGCTGAGGAATACATTGATTTATTTCAACACACCAATATTGATCAAGTTGCTCCAATAATTACTGAGGAAACGGTCAAAGCAGCAGAAGATCATTTGGATAAGACTTCCAAGGGAAAGAATGTCGTTGATACGATATTTAATTCGAATCCGGATCCTTCTGTTGCTGACATTCAGAGTTGGTTTGCTCATCGGTACAAAAATTCTCGTAAGATTATTAAGGTGTTCCGATATGTAGATCAAGAACAGAAAGTTGAAGCTGTTGCTCGAGCTCAAGCAAATCAAATGACCTCCTTCAAAGCTGTATCTAAGGTTCAAGGTGATAGCTTCTCCTGGTTATTTGATTCTAATTTAAACGTATGTATTATCAAATGGGAGAAGGGCTTTCAGTATTATGAGAGGATTATCGGCGTTCTTTCGCTACCAAGATGGGACGTACGGACCTTGGCGTACCGTCCTTTTATAAACCGTGGGGGAGTTAAACATGCATATTGGTTTCACATACATCTACTGTTTGAGGTCAATCATAGGTTTGAGTTCCTTAAATAACAGGTCCCTAAACGTAAGCGTATCGATGAAATCGATCCAAGGACAGGTTGGAGGAAGTTGGTTCTTAAGGTAAAGCTTCCAAAGAACATGAAGCGTGTGCCGGTGAAGACTTTGAACCAACACATGTATTTATCTTTCAACTGCTGGTACTACAATAACCGAACTAGCGAGGCCGTTATTGTGTTGGGTAAAGGATTAAAGACCGAGCTGATAAAGTTCGTTGATCCGATGTGGCTTATGAATTTAACAGAGACCGACAATGACGTGCTATTTAAGAATAAGATAGTGATTGAGCGTCGTGAAGACTATGACCGAGCAATGCAATTTCAACGTGTTGTTCGTGTGTGTCATGAGCATGGTATTCACAGCTGCAGAGATTGGCAGACAAGACGCTTCAAGTAAAGTAACGACAAAGAGCTCAAGACGAGGGGTGTCTGTTAGTGCATGGTTTTGCGTCTCGAGTCTTTGTATTTATCGTTTTGTATTTATCGTTTAATTAATGTAAATGTTATTAAGATATTGAGTTAGTTCGTTATGGAAGTCATCTAGTTTGTTAAGGATGTTTAACGAACTAGACTTAAGTTATGTTCCCTCCTGATTCGTTAAGGATGTTTAACGAATCAGGGGGTGTTTTGTTAAGGTATTTCGTTTAATGTATTGTAACAAAGTCGGTGTCTAGTTCGTTATGGAATGTTAACGAACTAGACCCGTCTTCTATATATAGTGGTGTCTTCCACTGTTAATTTAAGTTTTGAGATTTAATATTAACGAAACTCTGTCCAGATCTACTCTCAAGCTTCCTTAACGTATTCAATCTTAATATTATACATACATACACACACACACACACATATATATATATACAACTAATACTAATAGTAATACATAACATATAAATCGATTATGAGCATCACGAACTAGATCCATATAATTGGTTAAGTTTATCCTAGATCTGAGATCTGATTTACGGTTTCACAGCTTTTATGATCAAGTTTTGAAGACCAAACTCAAGGCCCGATCCAAGCCCACCACGGAAAAAGCCGTTCATGCAATATTATATCATAACCAAAAAAAGAAAAAAACCCTAACCCCCGAACTTGCGATCGGCAGCAGCAACAAAGAAGAAGAAAAAAAAAAGAGTTTCTAGGGTTTGCGGCCAAGTGAAGAAGAGCAGCAGCAAAGGGAGTCGGGACAGCATCTAGGAGTGTTCTTTATCATATATCAGCCCCCAGCAAGAGTATAACATCCATAAACATTGTTTTATTGTTTAAGATCCATAACTCTTTGATTTTGATCTTTAAAGTTAAATTCTTTTGCAATTATTTTAGGGATTGAGTTGTTATTGATTATAATTGATTGTTGAATGATTTGGAGTATGTGTTTGATGATTAATATGATGTTTATATTGAGTTATAGATGCTTTCCAAAAGTATGATTGGCTAAACTTGTTAGTTCTACTTAGGTTTGATGATTATTGTTAGGTTTTGATGAGTTAATTGGAATGTTTGATTAATATGACTTGAATTGCTATTGAAAGTTTGTTTTAATGATGAATTAGGTTGTGTTTAGTGGATGGGAATTTATTGATTTTATCCCATAATCCCGTTCTTCGATTAATTGAATTGGTTTTGATTGATAGTTGCATGTTCAAGCCTTTACTTTGTTTTTAGAGTTTGTTTACGGTAGGAACAACCATAGAGTTTTATTGAGATTGTTAATTTATTGAATTCAGTGGGTAAACACCTTCTTAGAGACCGAGAGGTGATAGGAAGTACATTCGTCTAATTGCTTTTACTTGTTAGGATTAGGATCGCGCGAGAGCGGGTTCGGTTCTTGTCGGGTTTGGGTTCGTGAGCGATTAGTTGGTCTAGTTTATGTTAAACCTAATTGTTCCTCTATCTTTGGTTTTGTAGTATTCATTTCCATTAGGATCGTGTGTCGGTGAGTCCTAGAGGAGATTCGACATTAGAGCACCTTAGCATTCGTTTCCTGGTTTGTTCTTAAAGTCAATAAAGTGTAAGTTAGGGTTTGTTAGTGAGACCGAGAGGTGATCTAGCCTTCCTGAGCGAACCTTAGTTGTGTCATCTTTAGATACCGGTGTCATGAGATCATTCAATCAATTAGCTTGCCAGACCTTCAATTTGATTCTTACCTAGGTAGACGATTTTCTTCATTGTCAGTCACAGTAGTTAAGTTTCGTTAAGTGTTTCAGTTAGTCTCGTTAAGTTAAGTTAATTAATTTAGTTCAAATGTAATTAGGTCAAGTAGTTTAATTGTTAAAAATCAATTAAAATATATTATTCTTAGGAAGGTCTTGTCTGGGTTCAGTAATCATAGGCGTTTCACGTTTCCTTGTGCTCGATACTCAGACTTCTTAGTTCTATATTACATACGATCGGTACACTTGCCGGTTGTGTGTGGAGTTGTTAGGAGTTTCCATTTTAAACTTAAAGCTAAGTTGCGAGTCTCATAAAAAGTGTACTCATTAGACACACATCATGTGGCTTAGGTATGTATGATGCGTAAGTATGGATCCGTGATTATGTTTCATGACAATTTTATAAGTATGATTGAACCTGATTTGAAATGTCTTATCTGCTTACTTGTTTAAAAATTGATTAGGATTTCTATTTTGAAATGATTATGCATTGTGTGCTTAGAACAAGTAGGTTTATGCATGTTTTATCTTGATGAAAATGTCATTTCTGCCTGCTTGTATTTATGCATTAATGTGATTTTTGTTTATGTTTAATTATGTAAACAATTTGTCTTTGTCAAAATTACTTTTTTGCTGAAACTTATATGAATAAATGAATTATCAACGAAGTTTTCAAAAGGTAAAATGTTTTGATAAAAGAGCAAACTTTTGGTTTAAAGACATTATAAGATTATTCAGTTCAAGCTTTAAAGAAGCTTAAAATGTTTTAATGGAAATTGCTCCAACCTTTGGGAAATGATAGAAATTGGTTATTTACACTAATCTTATGGATTTAATAGGCTAAAAAGACTTTCAGTGCATACAATAATAAGTGTGGTAGCTTTCCATGATGTGTAAAAACTTCGGTGATATAAACATAGTGAATATGCTAAACTTAATGCGGAGATACATTGTTAAAATAAGCATGGTTTCAGATAAATCTCTCCAAATGATAGGTATAAAGGTAACTACCAAGTCATACACAAGCCTGTTGGTATTTGGTCACTCAAAATGATTCATTTTATATAAGAAAAAGAACAAAAATTGTACAAAAAGATTATAAATCAACCAAAAGTCGATAAAATTACTTACATGAGGGTTTAAACTAGAACTACAAAGGTGTGGCATCATTATAAGTCGTAAACACCTTGAATGGAATGCATGTAAGTCCGAACTATGTGGCATGTAAGTCCAACGTTCAACCTCAATGTTTGTAAAGTCTTGAAATTTAAATGTATCATAGAAAATTATTAATGTTCTGTCGTTAAAAGATATTTTGACCAAATATCAAGGGGGTTGATGTCAACTTGGGGTGAGATGGGGAAAGCAAATAAGCTTTGAGAATAGATATGAGATATCATAGTGCAATAAGTGTTATCCATTTATGTATTATGCAATAAATTGAACCTTAAGCATATCACCAAAGTAATAAAATACTTGCTAAGCTCTACCTGCTATTAACCTGCCAAATTTGTCAAAATAATGCTGAGAATGAAATAAAGAAAGGTGACTTAGTCAATATGATCCCATGTTGGGATCTTTTCATAAAAAAAGATATGTTTTGTAATTAAAAAACTGAAATTTGATCTCAATACACCATTTTCTCTTAAGCTTTTGATCCACAAAGAAAATTGTTACTTTAGTTTGAAGTTTAAGTCAAAATTTTGAATTAATAGCAAATTGATTCAACATGTCATATTTATTGCTGATTTGACTATTCTGAATATGTTCTATGTTTACTAAGAATATTCGAGTATACTTGTGTGATTTTTATAAAAGCTGAGGTTTCGATTATACATGAATCAAGTATACTTGTGTGTTTTATTTATTAGTTACCTATTTCGAGTATACTAGATAAATTTTTTGAGTTGTTAGGTTTCTTTGAGTAGACATGACTGATTTACTGAAAATATAAGTGTTTTCGAGTACACTTAGTTTTTCGAGTACACTTTGTGCTTTGAGGGCACTTTTCTGAAATGAATTGATATATCTAACTGTTTACAAGCATACTTGATGTATTTGTATGTTGGCAAGTAAGCTTGTTAAACTTTGATTAAACTTTGTCATTCGAGTATACTTGACAATTTATATTTTGGACAAGGTTAACTCTTTACTTGATTAAGTTAATTTTCAAGTAAAGTCTAGATTTTGAATTATTCGAGTAAAGGGTTCAGATTTAGAAATATTTCTATGTTATTTTATTGAGAACTTTATTGATGATTATAATACTTGGTTATCATACTTGTTGTTAATTTTTCTAGTAATCTTGTATGTTCGAGTATACCCCTTTCTTTATTTTCACTTAGTTTATTTCTAAAGCCATAACTTAGATCGACTATACTTCTTCTCGAGTATACTTGATAATGAGCAAACTTAGGTTTAATAGATTGCTCGTGTTGACTTTGTGTTTGAAACCTGAAAAGGTTTTCGGCTGTATTCTTGCACTAAATGACAAAAAGCAATTAAAACTCACTTTAAAACATGAAGAGTATTGTATTTAAAGGGGACTTAGAAACCTTTCACTCACTTTTCCCTCTTTACACTATTACACTTTGCTCGTGCCCTAGATATTGAACCATTGCTCCTTCAATAACTCTGAATATTATCATATATTTAAATTCTGACTTGGTAAGCTGTAATTTACTGATTTCTGACACTCATAAACTGGGTTTAGGACGTTGTTTTAAAATTTTACTAATGTCTATGTTTTATGTGTAGGTTCAAAATTGTCGAAGAACAGGTTCATAAAGAATATCTTTTTATACTTTCTTCTTCAATTATTTTTACATGCATGTTCAAAACTCATTTCACAAGACTCATCTTTATTTTGAATGTGTTTGTTTGTGAATGTGCATAAAATGGTGTATAAATTTGAGCCGAAGCACAATATGTTTGTTTTCCTCTAAGTCACAAAGGAAAATCAACCTTTCGAGCTGATGATTAAATTTGAGATTCGCTCTGACTAAGGACCCCACATATACAAGAATCATCACACTGATTTTTGGGGTTCCGCATAATATGCCAACAATGTGAATGGACAATGAATTGAGGAAAAAATTCTTGGAAGGGAGATAGAAATAACAAAGCAAACCATTCGCATGAGCCTACATCTTAATGATTTTTAAGAATATTCCAGGAGACAATGTGCTATCAGGGAAATATTAATGAAGGGATCCTTTTAGTTTATCTTTGCTCAACCCACCAAATTACTTGTAATCTTGGTTTAAACTAGGATAAGTCAAGAGTATCTTCTAACACAAACTATGCTCGACTGAAGAACAACCTTGCTTGAGGAAGTGTAGCTTGTTCGAAGCTAACACTTAGAAGAATTCAAGAAAATAACCTTACTCAAATAAGATACCTTGCTTGAATAAGTATAAAGCTTGCTCTAAGTGCCCAGTTTGCTTAAATTCCATACTTAGCATATTTATAAGGAGGTTGAGAAGATTCCAATCTTCATTGATCTTCCTTGATCATTCTTTTAGGCCCAACAATCTCCCCCCGGATTGGAACTAACTCAGATGCACCAAATCACATCCGGATTACATACACTTGTTTCAAAAAACACATCAAATCCTTCAAAGCAATAAATTACATCCCTGAAAAGAAATTGATTAAATATTCAAAATCTGCCTCATGGGCGTTACATATCAGATTAACTTTCATCAAAACATAATAAAAAATTACAAGTAAATTTAATGATAGTCTTTCAAGCTTGATTACATGTAGCTTCAATTTCTTGATCTTCTTATTTCTTCTTGGATTTTCTCCATCCTTACTGCAACAGCTCTTTGCTAGAATATGGAAATCTCCACATGGAAAGGATGGTCCCCTGGTCGGTCCCATTGCCTTATATCATTAAAATCATCCACATGAAGAAAATCAGCTCAGAGTCATGTTCAATTATGCCCAAAGCTAGACTTTCAGAATTTCTCAGGATCATACTATTAGTCTTCCTCTCATAACTGATCCATGTGATTTTTCCATTGTTCTGCACTTCCGAATTAGGTCTCTGCATTTCACTCTTCATATTGATGCATTCTTTCATAGTGACATAAGGATTCCTGAACTTCTTTGTTTTGTCAAAAGAAAATTTTAACAACCTTATCTTACTTCAGAACACTCCAATTTTCTTTTCTTGTTTAACAAAGCAAAGCCAGCTCTTGCTTGATCTTTAAGATATTTTGATAAGTCATTCCTTTGTGCACCAGCAAACTTGTTTATTTGCTGATAGTCATATAAACACAAGTTTGCCATCCAAGATCGTTGTTCCTTGTTGAAGTCTCTAAAATCATCTCTAAAAATAATGGCCATCACAAAACCACTACTGATGATCACTTTTAAGGTATTTGTCTTAGAATTAAAGTATAAATCATTTGGTAAGTCCACATTGGACGGTGTAAATTGTTCTCTTAGATGTGTTGACCATGTTGTTGGAATAGGTACTCTAGAAGTAGATGCCCTTGAAGTAAAATGTCTTGTTGGTAGTGTTTTTCATGCATGCCCCTTTGCTTCAAAGATATTGTGTATCTCATGTTTGCTCTTCATCATTAATGACATATAGTCTTCACCTTCTTTAGACAAGATTTGAATCATGTCTATTGTTTCTCTTTCAAGCTGTTCCGGTGAAGTTTGTTGAGGCTAATGGTTATAGGTTCACCAGGAATATATTGAAAAGGAATCGATTGAAACTTTTCAAGTTCTTCAAGTACTTTATTATAAAGCTTTGATTCCCTTTCAAACACTTCCATCGATTTGCCTAGATTATAAAATAAACACCTAGGCATTACCTTTTTCGTCATAATTTCTCTTAAAATATTCAACTTTTCTTTAGAATACCAAGGTTCTTCACCTTCATTTTGTTTTTTTGGGATCTGATGAATGAGGTTTATCATAATATCATCTTGAGGGATAGAGGAGGAAGTTTTTTTTATGTTCTTCACTTTTTTTTATGTCTTCAACTCCTCCTTATACTTCTTCAATTTCAAACCATACAACTCTTTTTTCTGAGTCCTTGATAGTTTGCTAAGGTTATGCATGATAACCCCTTAATGTCTTTAATCTATCAAGTAACTCTTCTTGTTGAGTATTTAACACACTCTTTTCCTTCTTAGCTATTTCCCTTGTTTTATGAGTCAACTTTTTTTCCTTTCTTTCTCCCCCTTTTCTATCTCTGCCATGTCTTTTTAATCCGTTCCTTCTTTTGTTCAGTAGAATTTTTCTCTTCATCATGTGTTCTTTTTTATAACAGATTGAATTTGGCATCAACCTCTTTTCTAGTAATTATTTCAACACTTTCAAATGGGAATCCATGATCAACGAAATACCCAGCCTTACCACCAAATATTTTCAGAATTGTATTCTTCCTTTCCAACTCCTCCTTTGCTCTTAACTCTTCTTTTTCTCTTATTTATTTTAGTTCTTTTTCTTGTAAAGCATTGTTGAGTTTCAAGATAACTTCATATGACATTTACTTTATATGGTCTTGACTGTAGTTGTATCCTTTGAGATAATCCATACGTATTTTTAATATTATTTTCTTTTCATCTCTTCTTTTTCTTTCAACTTCTCTCTTTTTACTCAAATGATATTCAAGGTCTTCATAACTCAATTCCTTGATTACATCAAATTCCATGATTTAACAAGGCAATGATTCTGGGATCTTCCCTCTTTAACTCTTCCAATCTTGCCTCTATGTTTTCAACATGTAGATCAGTTAAATTATTCTGAGGTGAGTCATGTTTAACCTCTTGATCTTTTTCATCTTCACCGTCTTTATCTTCCTCTTTGTCTGATAGATCTTCAATGCCCCCAATTTGTTGATCACTGAAGTCCACATTTACAGTCTACTCCACATCTTCAGGTCTAATCATTTGTAGAGGGATAGCATGAATGGGTTCTTCATCATTCTTTTCTTTCTCCCCTTCTTCGTGTACTATCTGCTTTTTGGTATATATATGGAACTCATGGATGTTTTGGCCATACCTCTTCCTTTTTCTTGAATACTTCACTAACTCCATAGATCATTACCTTTCTTCACTACTTGTTCTCTTCAACATGTCTGAATTGACATCTTTAGACACTTTCTTTGCAATCTCCTCTTGTATCTTTTTCCATCAAGATCAGTCACCAGTTGTTTGTCAGATTTATCTTGAATACTGACTGGTTCAGGAGTTGTATTAACAATGTTTTCATCTGAAATCTTCTTCTTTTTTTCTAGAAATTTTTGAATAACCAAAGCAAGAGATTATTCTGTCTCTTCATCATTTTTGAGTTTCAATAGGGGTTCAAGTACCTCTTGCTCAATCTCCTCTTCACCTTCCACTCTCAACTAATTTTGGATCTCTATTTGTTCAATTAAGATCCTTTGTTCATCCAATTCCTTTTCAGACAACATGTGGTTCAGATATTTCTTGTTAAACATTTCATTTAGTAATTGATCATGCAACAAATTTCTTGTCAAACATTTCATTTAGCAGCCTCATCCTTCTACAGGATGTGATCATTAGAACTTGAAAGTTTCTTTTCCACAGGCTGTAGTTGACTCTTCTTTTCGTCAACAGCCCTGTCTTTATTCTATTTTCTTTCTTCATCATTACCAACAGACTTAGAAGGTCCAACCTCTCTAATGATAGGAGGTGGCATTTCATCAATTTCTCTAAATAGATCCTTCAAGTCTTCATCACCGGCCTCCTTCTCAGTCACAACTAATGTATCAATGTTGTCGAAATCACCATAAAAATTTGAAGGGTCGGATAATCTTTTATCATCATATCATCTTCAACCTCTTCATTGATTATCTTATCTTTTACAAGTTCATCGACACTCTTTTCAATCTCCACATTCTCAATTACATCATCTTCTACAATCACATCCTCCTCTTCTTCACTTTCATCATGCGTCAACCAATTATATTTATTGACTTTTTAGCATTTTCAGAGACAAGAACATTATCCCCTGCTTTGGTGCATTTAAGGTCTTCTCAACCTTAGAGCTATGTAATTTCAAGGTTTGAATCTCCTCTAATGCTTTGGCAAGTAATACCTCCAGTTCCGTGTTTCTTGCTTTCAACTGTGTATTTTCCATCAATAGATCAAAATTTCTAGTTAAAAGGTCAAGGTGAGGCAATGAGGATGGTGAAAGGTAAAGTTTAAAAGGTTCAGAGGTTTGCGAAGTTTCGGTTAGTGTTGGATGTTATGGGCTTTGGATAATGGGAGAGTTTTGGTGTGGTAATCGGTTTTGGGTTTGGATAAGAAATGTATATGTTTAGCTTGGGTTTGGGGATGGCGATGATGAGGAGTGGTCTGATTGAGCAAATTATAGGGAGTAGGATTTGGATTGGATGGGAATACCAAGTTGGTTAATTTGGTAGGCTTCAAGCAATTTTGGTATAAAGGGTTCATCAGGTGTTTGGTTCAGAAGGTGGGTCAATAAAAGTTTCAACTATGTAAGGTTCAAGGGTTTGGTTTAGTACTGGTGAGTGTGGTGGGGAAGGGATATATGGTTCACGAATATGTTCAGATGAGTTTGGTGGTGTAAGTAATTCATTTAATGCATCACATCTTGAACCACTTTATTATAAACCACCTCTTCATCAACATGTGCTTATTCATCAGCCACATTACCTTCCACATTCAATTCACCAGGTGCATTATCATTATTGTCATCACCTTCATTTTCCGAATCATCATCAGTTTCACTATCCTCACTACTATCTTCATCACTGCTCACCTCAAGTGAAACAAGAACCTCCATCACTTCAATATTTTCATTTACCAACCAAGGCAGTACATCAAATTCCACTTCTTGATTGAATTGGCTTGTGGAAGACAACCTACTTATTCTCCTATATACATTAGAGTCTTGTAGGACAAGTATTGCACCAGTGGTAGGTAGGATAGGGAGTGACCCATTGAAGATAATCTTTAAAAATCTTGGTTACATAAGGAATTTGTCATCTTCCCTCCTTCAAAAATCATCCGGGAAAAATTAAAGGGCCTATTAAGTATTAAAATGAATTATTACAAGGACTTCTACGATCAATGTTCAATCTCGAGCAAGCTACAGTACCCGAGTATACTATGTTTTTTGGAATAAGTCTTATGATAATGATTGAAGAGATCATGAAGAAATAGTTTGCTCGTGGGAAATGACTGAGCAAAGTTGGGATATATCATGAAGATTGAAGTTTGCTTGAATAATATTTTCATAGAAAAATATTCCAAGTAAAGTTTACTCAAAAGGAGTGTTCGAACACAAGAGGATTAAAAGTTGTGCTCGATAGGGATAAAAGCTTTCTCGAAGACCTATTTGACACTAATAATCATTTTGAATACGTTTGAGTATGTTATACAATGATTAGGGTTTCTAGAAGGAATGTCCAGCGGCTATATAAGAGAATACTAGGTTACATTTATGAGGACGGCTGATTACACACTTTTCATTACATATTGATTATTTTGTACAAAAAGGCAGCCGCACCTGACTTTCCAATTGAAACCCTAAAGCAATTTCCAATGGTATTTTACTGAATATTCTAATGGAAATCTTTTGAGTTATTTGTGTGTGATTGTCATTTTAGTGTTCTTACTATTTTAAGCAACACCCTGATTATTATTAATTCCACTGGCTCTAATTTACGGGTTTTCACATCTTATTATTTCATAATCATTTTTGTCAATTGGATGTGTGAGTTACTAGATTAACGCACCTGACAGAATGTCGGAAACATGTGGAGAATTATTTTGAACAGCAAATACTTGGTTTTAAATTGCTGAGCCTATATTTGTTGTTATGTCTTTGTGATAGTCATAACCTTGGTCGGTAGTTTGGGTAGGTTGAGTCTCTTGGCAGAGAAGTGTTGACCCAATGGTATAATCATTAGCTAGATTTACCCGATGAGATCAACTGCTTCTTTTGACTAATCTCTCTCTTAAAAGTGAGTAACATATCATGGAGAACAGTTATGGAAATTTGGCAAAGTTCTTAGTATGAAAGGATGAGTGTTCCATGTTTTTGGAAGTTACCTCAGAGATCGGTTATTTATAGCATAGTTTGTAAAATTAACTTCAACCATTTTTAATTCAGTAGTTAGTGTTGTGAAACTTTCATAGTGTTGAGTTAAACTCTTTCCTCTTAAATGATAAATTGCTTCATATTGTTGCTTGGGAATTTCACAAGTATTCTTAACAACTTGTGGGGTTCCACCATATTGTTCCTTAAGTGCATCCCACAATTCATTAGCAAAATTATGATAAATTAATCCATCGTAAATTTAATTCGAAAATGTCATGGAAAATGTTGCATAAGCTTTGGCATCCAATTCAAATTTCTATAGATTTTGATCAGACAAATCCTTAGGATCCTTCTTAATCATTTTGTTTCCATCCAACGGATCAACAGTTTTAGGGGAATGAGGCCTATGAGCAACTGATCTCTAACAACCGGTGTTTTGGTGGCACAGATGGTGGAGCATTCATTAATCCAATAAGTTGTATTAACCTCAAACTAACATAGGTGCTTTAGAGGTACAACCAGTATTATGAGGATTTTGTACAATCGACATGATTCTCAATTCAATTGGTTTTTACTCACAACAAAGTTTTCAGCTGATTTTAGAACCTTTTTGAAATACACAACTGGAATTATCAATTTGAGCTTAGATCTTTGTTTCTGAATTGATTATTAGATCAAATTAATAGATCCATGGCTCTGATACCAATTGTTTGGATACTAGATCTCAATATAAGCAAATGAACACAATAACTAAAGTAACAGTAAACAACTAATCTAATTCTTTGTATGAATTAGTATCACTTTGATTGAAATCATATTTTAACTATAATTCAATTAGTATTTTAACTAAACAGTTTATGTAGTGGAAATCATAAAGCTATTAAGAGGTTCATGCCGAGGACGAACTTTGTATTAATCACAATCAAAAGATTACAATCTAGTGCTCGCTCTTAACTTTAGCTCATCATTTATTCACTGATTTTCTAGTACAGAGTACACTTCTTAGGTGAATGTTGTGATGTTTACACATGTAAAACAACTGATGAGCTAAAGGTGAAAGCGACATCGAACAAAAATGTTACAAACTACCGATGAACAAAGTACAAACAACTGTCTATAAAAAGAATCCTATGCTAATTACGGATCTTTGATGAAACAACTGGTGTTCGTATCATCAGTTATTATTCTTCAGTTGCTTGGATCTCCTATAGCTTGTAGATCAGTTGTTGAGCCTTCAGTTTTTTCATATCATCAACTTTTATCATAAGATGTTTAGAGCAGTAGTTTGCCAAAATATAATGAAGAACAACTAATGTTTGAGTCATCAGTTGTTTCATTTTTATCCATTAGTTCTTCGCAAGGTTCAACATGAAACGTGTCAAAATATAATTGCTTAGGTTATGAATAGTAGCTATGTGTGAGACAACCTAAATTGGTCATATAGTAGTTATATAATTTCATCATAATAACAAACAACTTTTTATCTTTATAGGAGTACCATATTGCTATATAAATATAAAAAACTATTGGGTTTTTAAACATTGTGTTATAGGTCATGGTCGTTGTGTTTAGTACGAGTTCTTAGCCATTGTGTCTTTTGTTCATCACCATGTGTTTCTGCTTGTCATTGTGTCTTTTGAATGCCATTGTGTGTTTCTGCTCCTTATTTTGCCCTTTGTTCATCATTCTATGTTTTTCCCATCATATTATTTTACTCATTATGTATTACGTTCATTGTCTTTTGTTCAAGATTGACATCTGACATTTTACGGTCAATTATAAATCATATATTTATTTGTATTATTTTATTCGTGTTATTAAGTTTTTATTTAGAATTATGGTACTTCGTACATGCTTTCAATTTTCAAGTTTGTGTGCGTTAAAGATAAATTTTGGAAGCATGTATGAGAACAATCTAAGTCTCTGGATGATGTGTGATAACTTATGATCAAAACTAGAGAATTTGAGTAAAAGTTTGTTTCAATATATCATTTACTGAAATCAGAAATTCTTATGCTAAGTAAAGAAACAATGTAGATAAGGAAGTTTTAATGTGTGGTTTGCTGAATTAGGGTATTGCGGTGAGTCAAAATCTCAATTAGGATCCTAAGTCTTGTTATCTTGCCAGCTGGGATCCGTAACAAGTTCGTTATTCTAAACCCTTTATTTTTCTCGCTAACGGATATATTTTGTAGATTATCACTGGTAACTTAATTAGCATTAAAAGCTCATTAAACGCATGGATTAGACATCTAAATGAGTCTTGTAACTTTTAAGAATAAAGATCACAAAAAAGATTAATTTAACAACCAGGATCTCATCGGCGTTAGTTACGCTTATGAAGATCATCTTAACTGAATAATCATCTAAATGATTACCTAAGGGCTAGAAGACCAATTGTACATGAATAATTGAGTGGATGCTATACTAACCAAGGTCCAACAACCAATTTGAAGACAATATTAATAGTATTAATTATGACATACCAATTACAATATAAATAGGGCTACGATGAACAAAATAGAACACATGCACCTCAATACATACACATTCTTGTACTCTTACACTTGGTCATCACTAGTTTTCGAGTTATAGCACTTTTTACTTATTAATAAATCTGAGGCAGGCAGATAATTGTCCGCCCCGAGATTATTTGCAGGAGATCCTATTCAAGATAAATGGGTTTTCCTTGCTATATCCTAAGCCATTTATTGCTTTCTCACAAACTAATTGCAATATCCTGAAAAATAGGATACCTCACTTACGAAGTGTGATAACTAAATTGCTTAGGTAATTTTAGACCCAAACAAGTATCATGCTCTAAATTTTGAGTACCATTTGCTGAGCCAGAGTACCAATACTATTTCCTGAAATAGGAGTACCATATTCTAGACCAAATTAATCTACAAGAGTTCCAAATTAACCCTATATAAGGATAAAAGATAGGGTTTGAGATGATATCATATCTCTGGAGGCTGGAGACCATTCGTGGAGAGCAAAATAACTATTATTTCATCAAATCAACTCTAGATCCCATGAAGATTTAATATTTCATTGAAAACATGAGCGAATGATCTCTTCGAGTCTTACACGGGTGTAAGATTATGTAATTTAGGTTTATTGTTCTGCGCATTTTTCTTGATTAATCCTTTGTAATTAATTAAACGATTTAAATTAAGTTGTTACTATTGTCTTGGATTCATATTTTAAGATTTCCTTACATCAATAACATTGTGAAATGAGGATTGCTATTTAGACTAATTCATACTAGGGTTTGTTAATTGTTTCTAGTTTATGAAGTGTACATTTTTTTGTGATTCATAGAGTGAAGGTTTTCTTGCACTAGTTACATATAATAAACGATTTTTGACATTTCTGATTTGAAATGTATGTTGGTAAATCTGAAATATCAAGAGTGTTTAACTAAAATTATGTCATTTGTGTAGATTAATCTAGCTTTATATATTTCTGATCCTGGGAGTGATTTGTTATCCATTTATTCTTACAACTTTTTAAGTTCTTATTTATCTCAAACCAATCATTGCTGGTGTCTTCAGCACTCAAACTTTTTCTTCATAAGTTTAATAACTTCATAATGTTTAAAATAAATTCCACTTAACAATGACCAACTACTCTTCGTGGTTCGACACCCTACTTACCTTAACTACTTTAAGGTGAATAGGAACATTTTTTATTAGTTCTGTTTTTTACCCGCCCTTTGACACCGAATAACATTCACTTAATTTAAGTAAACGAATATTATGTTCATTATGTACTGCGCTCATTACAATGTGTAATATGTATTCAACATTGTGTTTTACGTGTCAGGTCATTGTGTAATTTGTATTCATTATTATATTTTTCATTTCATGTTATTATAAAATATGTATCCATCATTGTGTTTTATATATTTAGATAAAATGTTGTTATTTTATAATCATATCTACATATTAGGATTACACAATGATGTTATTTCATATTAAAATTTTATATTATCATGTTCTGAAAAAAAAACATACAATGTTATACATAAAATGTAATACCCCGCAACCGCAGCGGAAACGTAAACGGGATGCAACAGACACCACTGATATCAACCACATTGTTTATAAAGAAAACTGAATACATTAATATACTTCAAATTACATTATCTTGTATTTCATTACCGTCTAGGTGATACACACATCATACAATACGATACACAATTCTATTTGTTATAATGTATCCTAACATCCTGCACGCAAATCTTACACACATCAAGCACTTAGCACGTAAGCAATCACTTCATCATAATTGTACCTGAAAAGCATGTGAGAAAACGGGTCAACTACGAATAGTTGGTGAGTTTCACAATTTGAGTAAACCATGATAAATCCATATTATAATATAATAGTATCGATGTAATTATGCTGAGCCCACAAGCGAAACCTCTGTCTGGGGACACTGTTAACCCAGTACAGTACTCATTCCGGGGACAATGTTAACCCATAAATACTTCTAGGGACATCTGGGGACACTGTTAACCCAGTACTGTACCCATTCCGTACGATTCCCGTATAATCAAATATTTATAAATACACGCAAATCCACGCGTTCAGTATGTACTTAAACATTTTATTAGTAACATGCTTTCCGCCCCGGGAAAATATTTGAAAACTATTCAGAAAAAGGGGCTCGTGAAACTCACCTTAGCACATGCAAGCAGGTAACAACAATCATTATCAATTAACACGTCCAATCTGTAATATGATCCCTACGATCGTTATTATACAATTATTGTTTATATAACCTTTTAACCGTATCAACCGGTACATCTGGGGACACTGTTAACCCAGTACTGTACCCGTTCCGGGGGCAATGTTAACCCAGAAACACTTCTCCGGACTCAGATTGTGATGTCGTTTAGAGTTCAAAAGTCAAATTTTCTAATAGCTTGTTTTCCCCGTTTTGCGTGCCTAGCACGATTACCCGTTTTTATGTTTCAAAAATGAGTTTGGTCACACACGACCCGAAAATAGTGGTTGACTGATAATTTAGTTTAAGTTGTGAAATTAGAGCTCGGTTTAGACGCCCCGATTGGCCGCGGGACCCGTTTCCGTCTTTAGCGCACCGGAAACTGTTTTATCGGGTAAAATTACTCAAATCATCCGAATTATTTTCGGATGATTCATTTTTACTTGTTTAACTCAATTATATGAAAATAGTTCATTTTTAGGGTTTTTATACACCAGTCAGCTCGCTTAAGCGAACTTCACCGGTTTACACGTTTTAACTTTAAAAGTTTGATAATTAGCACAAATAATTATCCGTTTAATATCGGATCTTGAAATTTTGCACAAACCACTTTTTGACAGTGGGGAATTTAATAAAAATATTTCCAGAATTAATTTTTATATTTAAAATTTATTTATCTATTTTTAAACACCATTTAAACACTAAATATGTCGTAAATACCAAACGATCTTAGAAAAATCCCAAATTTTTCCTGGATGTCCCATGCCATCCACATAGTCCCCTGTAATTTTTCCAGAACCAAAATCTTCTTTTACATGCCATTTTCACTAAAACCAAGCTAGAAAACCCTAGAACTCGTTTAACCGAAAAGCCTACTTAGCCTTCTCCAACGGACCTCAAATTTTGTGTGTGACTTATACATGATATAAAAAGATTATCTGAAATTTTCCAGAATTTTTGCATGATATTTAACTATTTTTCACCATTTTTGGCCAAAACCGAGCATTAAATTCACCAAATATTCATCCTTTATCCAAAAATTACCAAAAATTCACAGAACTCATATTGTCATGTGTTTAACACCTCTGTAAAATTTCATGACCTAACTCTAAAGCATCAATAATCTGTCCAAATTTCCAAAACCGAACGTAAACCGAATATACCTTTCGTTTTCCGCCACTACAAGCTACAAACTCGTCTTTCCGCCTTATCTACCACTAAATACAGAACCTACAACCAACATACCACAATACCAAGCAAGTTACACTCACGATCAAGCCATTTCTTTCATGGTTTCGGTTATGATTCCAAAAACAAAGATTTAACCGTAAAAATTCGTTTTTGATTCGTTTAACTCCTTTCTTGGACCAAGATCCCTTGTATAACCCGTATACATCACTTGATCATGCAAGAATCGGTTTTTATCATTGAAACCTCATTTTCTTGCAAACAAACTCAAGAAACGAAGATGGAAATGTGATTAACTCGATTCTTTACCTTGCTTTCTTGCTCCAAAGTCTCGGTTTTGGATCATGAATTTGAGAGAGAAGGAAGATTTGTTGAATGGTTGTTAAAAAAAAGAAATGAAATGAATGGGGGCAACCCATTATTCCGATCGGCACTCTTAGGGGGGTGGGGTGGGACCCACCTCTCCATTCTAGGCCACATGTTTGGATTTCGGATATCCAGATAATGTTTTGGATAATCTGGTTCAGTTCGTTTTTCGGTTAAATGTCTAATTCGGCTTAAAACGAGGTTAAAACGGTCATTTTCGGCTTAAAATGAAATTTATTAAAACCGATTTAAAAACTTTAAAAACTTAAACCATGACATTTATTAACTTAAAACATCATATCATTAATTATCGCGCATCTTTTTCGGCTTGATCGATCATCTCTTGCTCGGTTTGGTATTAAAGGTTTCGTTTAATGTACCGACGTACCATTAAATCGAAATTCTTTTTCTGTGCCGTTCTTTACTTATCCCGAAGCTTTAATGCTTCGTAACATCACTAAATATTATAGATATCGTCTATAATTGAACCCTCGATTCGTTCGGGTTTCAATAATTATCGATCGATTAATCGCATATTCAATGCGGTGAATTATATATTCACGTACAATCAATACAATGAACCATGTATTCTCGTATAATTACCATGGTAACTCATGTACCCGACATTAAATATGACGTAACTATCGTCTACCGGTTAGGGTATCCCTGGTTTCGTCGGAATCGTTACATAAAAATACATGATAAGTAGAAACAAAAACACCCTAACGAACGAAAGACACAATGACAAGCAGAAATAGACAATAGAAGACCCGAGCACCTAGAAAACATGCTTTTTTTATTAGTTAACGACAATGATACTCACATTAAAGATTAAGAAAAGCTAGTTTTTATGGTAAACTTTTTTTTTAAATGTTTTTGGGAAAAGTAGTTTCGACATTTAAAAAAAATGGGGAATTGACATTTTTAATGGCTACACACCCGCCTATCTACTCTTACACATACTAAAATGATAGTATTTACACCCATGCCAGATATTGAATTCAAATCTTCACTCCCAAAGGTAGGAGTCTTACCATTAAGCCAAGGCTAGAATGACAGGGTGAATAGGCATGTATATTTTATGTGGGGAGAGAAAATGTGAGTTATTTCTTTAAGCCATTCTCCATTTGATCGCCACTTAACACATGGCAATCAATGATTGTTTTTCAGATTTCTTAATTTTTTCTAAAATTCTTTGTAGCTTGAACCTTAAAACAAACATCTAACATGAACATTTAGTTTAAACTTGCGAATCGTATATTTCTTTCTAAAACCAATGTTTAACTTTCTTTTTATTAGAAATTTGTATTTGTATTATTTATTTAAAGTTGAAGCAATTAATCTAAAAACAATTAATGCATTTAATAATAACTAATATGAGATTAAACAAATATATATCGCATTAATCAAGTGTGAATATATAAAAGGCACCAATTAATAGTCATTATTATTGAGTGAGATCATTTTAGATCTTCTTTTGTGATAATTGAAAATTACTCCACTTAACAATATTTCTTACCTTGTTATCTACATATATTTACCCTATATGTGATACATATTTATAACTTCACACGATAAATGCATGTGCTTCTACAATCAAAATTTAATTAATTAAGTTTTCGTTTCGACAATGATTAATAAAATACAAATAAAATTAAAAATAATTAAAAATTAGTTTTGATAAGTGGGTTTTATGTTAAAAGTGATTGCATTGGAACCCAATATATATGGAGTTGATTCAGGAGAAAACTACTTTTAAAGAGAACAAAAAACTCATTATAAAATTATATTAGATATATGTAATGCATCTATTCAAGGTTGAGAAGACACTCTGCGGACAGAAATAGGAAAGTGTTGAGGTCCACAATATAAAAGGAGTTGTAATACGTTTGTGCAATACATCATAGGTTACATATATGCAATACAACTAGTTTTTCTTTGGAATAAGGTATATATATTATGTATATATTGAAAAAAAATCGGACCAAAATATAAAAAAAATACTATTGCATATTTTAAGTATATCATTGCATATGTGTAATACTACATAAGCTCAATATATTTTCATACATTTCTATAGTTCATGTATTGCATATGTGTAATTCTACACATGCTCACTGTGGATTGCATGCAAGTACTTTCCATTGCAGTCATTAGCTTGTTTTTCCTAAAGTCCTAAAGTTTCTTCTTTAACAATATTTTTTCGAATGTATTATATGTATGTTATATTTACTAGCTTTTTTATCATATGAACTAAAAGTGAAACATATGTAACGAATTATTATATTGCAGTAGAACACTGCAAGTACTTTCCATTGCAGTCATTAGCTTGTTTTTCCTAAAGTCCTAAAGTTTCTTCTTTATCAATATTTTTTCGATTGTATTATATGTATGTTATATTTACTAGCTTTTTTATCATATGAACTAAAAGTGAAACATATGTAACGAATTATTATATTGCAGTAGAACACTGTAATGTAACAGTTCGTTACATCTAATACACTTATGTAATATTTTTTTAGTAAATATTATACATATAATATTTTGAATAAAAATTTGTAAAAAAATTGAAACTTTGAGTTCTTAAAATTTAATTACTTAACCCTCCCATGATATATTTTGTCACACCCTCAAAATCCACTAACGGAGTTTTACCGTCAGAGGGTGTGAACTGGCAGGATCGGAATCATCAGTTATAATCAAACCATAAAATAAAGTTTCAAAACCATGAAAACGTTTACGAGTAATTAAATGCGGAAGCGTAAAAACCTTTAATCAAAAGTTGCGTCACGCAGGACGACTTAAAACCAAAGATAATCGTTAAAAATAAGTTTGCAGGACAAAAGCGTTTTCAATCAATGCATGTTCCTAAACCGCGCGCCCGCCTCGGCTACCTGAGAATAACATACTAAAAGTGTCAACACAAGATTGGTGAGTTCACAAGTTATATAAAATAAATCGTTTAGCGTTTTGCGTAACCACGTTACGGCGTTTTGCGTTAAGCGTTTTGCGTAACCATGTTACGGCGTTTTGCGTTAAGCGTTTTGCGTTACCAGATAGTGTTATGTCAAATTATATATCGATAGGTAGCTAGTCTATACAACAAGTATTACTAAGTGTTCGACACCGAAGCTGACTCGTTTAGTAAGTGCCTTGTCACCAGGTCCTCCAGACCACGGTACGTGTTAGCCAAAATTACACCCGCTCGACCTCCAGTCGAGTTTAGCGTTGGGTGGGGTTTGTCAAACCCAGTAGTACTACTCAACAGTGACTCGCTATTCTAAATATTAACCGGTTCGACGTGTAGGACTTCAAATGTTTCGTTTGCCACTTAGCCTTTACAAGTGATATATAATTTATAACAAAATCTTAAATGCGTTTATCGGAGTATGTTATCTCCCCCAAGTGGAAAGCGTTTAAAACAGTTTAAAAGGGGTAAGTGAAACTCACTGTTTGCGAAGAATTTCCCAAAATAAATCACCAAGATGCGTGTCACCGAAAAACTCTCTCTAACGTTCTAAAACAACAAAGAGATTTTTCTAAGTGTCGGAATATTATCGAGTCTCTAGACCCGGCACATAATACCTATGCACATAACATGTTTCGTGTTTCGTTCGTGAATCGTGTGTGACTTTAACAAGTGTTTTTGTGACACATCACATGTGTAAGCACTCATATACGTGTCATGTATTCATAACGTACATTACTAGCAATTTTTCCCGTAAGGGCATTTTGGTCAACAATTAACAATTAACTAGCCATTATTCCCCATAAGGGCATTTTGGTCAAATTATGACAATCAGTTAGCAGTTATTCCCCGCAAGGGCATTTTAGTCAAAACACGACAATTATCTTGCAATCATTCCCCTCAAGGGCAATTTGGTCAAAACAAGATAACAAATTAGCAAGTATCATATTTCATACATTTTCACAAAACTCAGCAGCTAGTTTCACCGAGACAAAAATCCTACTAGCAAGATTGTACTACTTCACCGATCATAGCATCTCAATTAATTTACCAAAAATCATCACAGAAGCACATACGTCTTAGGTTTCCAGAAGATATTTTATTACATTTTTATTCCTCATAGATTTCTCACAATCATCAAATCATTTCAGCAAACTCATAACAGTCAGATTCATGCACAACAGAATGTTATTTGCAATTCCTGTTAAACGAAAAATCCAATAAATGCAAGACCACTTGGGTTAGGTTCCTAACTCAATGAGTCAACTTCCAGAAGTAGAACCAACCCAATTGGTCTCGTAGTTCATGAGATATAATATTTACAACATAACCTAACAGCAGGTCTAACAGATCAGCTTTGCACAACGTTTTTGTAAAATCATAAAAGTTAACTTCTACTTGTCCAAAAATTACAAGTTTATACTTTATAGAAACTAGACTCAACCTAGTTTACTGCAGTACCCATAATCTCAACCAACTTTCACGTTTACACTTCGTTACAGTCACTTAAACATCGTATACACATTCTGTCCAGAATCTGTTTGCATCCAAACTCAACATAATAACAATCTATGAACTATCATGCATCCATATAACCCTCTAGACTCCATAAACACCATCCATGCACATCAATTTCACATTACATACAAGATTAGGGTTTTTGTTTGAACTCAAATCATAGACACAACAATCAACATGTAACAACATCAATACTAGTTATCAATCATCATTAATTCAACAACAATCATGTTAGCTACGTACATACTCAAAATCGGCCAGCTAGGGTTTGTTATTAACCCAACAAACATCAAAATCAATCAACAAGAATGTAAAGGATGATCAATTATACCTTCCTAGCACCTAGTTCTTCAATCAAACACTTGATTTGGTGTTGTATGTGTGTGTATTGATGGACGGCAGCCAAGGAGAGGTGAGGAGAGGGTTCCAATCGGCACTTAGGTTTAGGATAATAATAAGTTAGGGTTAAGGTTAAGGATCTATTTATAAATACACAAGTTACACTCAAGTCTCTCTACTTTCAAGTGTTGTTTTTCTAACTTAACTAACTTAGTTCTTGTTTCTTGTCTAGCATTACACACCATATAATCAAGTAACACATATGTTAACACATAATTATCCCATAATTATTATGTTGACGTTTTTCGTTTATTCCTCAATCGGTTGCGTCAACTCGTTTGCGTTTCGGTGCAAATCCCGAAAGACTACACATGTAGTAAGTGTTAAGCGTCATTTAAACCCTAGTTTAAATGTAATGAAGTGTGCGTTATAGATTCAATGATCTTTAAGTTTGAATTGACGGAGTTGAGTTAACGGAGTTAACCTGAAATTGACGATTGTCACATCATTCCCATGTTAAAGAATTTTCGTCCCGAAAATTTGAGTCAAGTCGTGATGAGTGTCTGAAAGAGTAAAAAAAAAATTTTCAGTTTGTCATATCATCCCCTAGTAGAAAGAAATTTCGTCCCGAAATTTAATTCATACCTCCGGTGATGTCTGACGGTTTGCCGAGTTTCGCGGTTTTCTGTGTTTGGTTAGCCCTTCAAAAAGGTGAGGATACTTTTTCATCATTTGATCCTCGCGTTCCCACGTGAACTCCGGTCCACGTCTCGAGTTCCATCGAACCTTAACGATTGGAATTTTGCTGTGCTTGAGCGTTTTGGTTTCCCAATCCAAAACCTCGACTGGTTCCTCAATGAAACGTAACTGTTCATCAACTTGTAGTTCCTCCAAAGGGACTACTTGGGTTTCATCAGACAGGCATTTCTTCAAATTTGATACGTGGAATACATCGTGTACGCCACTGAGTTCTGTTGGTAGGTCCAGTCGGTTCGCCACCGGACCAATGCGCTCAGTTATCCGGTACGGACCAACATACCGTGGGTTGAGTTTGTTTCGCTTCCCAAAGCGAACCACACCTTTCCAAGGTGAGACTTTGAGTAACACCCGATCGTTCACTTGAAATTCGAGAGGTTTTCGGCGCTTGTCTGCGTAACTCTTTTGGCGGTCTCGTGCTGCTGCCATGCGATTTCGGATTTGAACAATCTTTTCCGAAGTTTCGAGTACCATTTCTGGACCAGTGATTTGGCTGTCACCCACCTCTGCCCAGCAGAGTGGTGATCGACACTTCCGTCCGTACAGCGCTTCAAAAGGCGCTGCCTTAATACTTGCGTGGTAGCTGTTATTGTACGAAAACTCTACCAAGGGTAAGTGGGGTTCCCAACTTTTTCCAAAATCCAAAACGCATGCACGCAACATATCCTCCAGGGTCTGAATAGTTTGTTCACTTTGCCCATCCGTCTGAGGATGGTATGCTGTACTCATATCGAGACGGGTGCCTAGTGCGCTTTGCAGCGACTTCCAAAAGTGCGAAGTGAAACGAGAATCTCGATCGGAAATGATCGAGACAGGCACTCCGTGTCTCAACACTACTTCCTTAATGTAAACACGAGTCAGTCTTTCCATTTTGTCCGTTTATTTAATCGCTAGGAAGTGTGCCGATTTAGTCAACCGGTCAACGATCACCCAGATGGTATCGCATCCCGTCGGTGTCTTAGGTAAACCCGTAATAAAATCCATTGAGATGTGTTCCCATTTCCACATTGGGAGTTCCGGTTGTTGCAGTAGACCAGATGGTTTCTGGTATTCTATCTTGACTCTGGCACAAGTCAAGCATTTGCTCACGTAGGTGGCAATGTCGGCTTTCATGTTCGGCCACCAGTAAAGTGCCTTTAAATCATGATACATTTTATCTGAGCCAGGGTGGATAGAATATCGGGACTTGTGAGCTTCGTCCATCACTAGAGTTCTCAACTCTCCGTACCGTGGAACCCAAATCCAGTTCTCAAAATATCGGACCCCGTTCGATCTGGTATCAAGTTGCTTGTTCATGCCCCGCATGAGTTCCGGTGGAAGATTATCATCTTTCAAAGCTTCGAGTTGGGCATCGCGAATTTGATCGGGTAAGCTGGCATGAATCGTGAGTTGCAATGCTCTCACCCGTCTGGGTTTATCTGTTTCTTTTCTGCTGAGGACGTCGGCCACCACATTGGCCTTGCCAGGGTGGTACTTGATGGCACAATCATAATCTTTGAGCAGCTCGACCCAACGACGCTGTCGCATGTTCAGCTCCTTCTGATCCTATGTTGGAGACTCTTGTGGTCGGTGTAAATGGTAAACTTGGTACCGTACAAGTAATGCCTCCATATCTTAAGAGCAAACACCACAGCTCCGAGTTCCAAATCGTGGGTCGTGTAGTTCTTCTCGTGAACCCGTAGTTGTCGAGAGGCGTAGGCTATAACCTTCTCGAGTTGCATCAGCACACAACCGAGACCTTGTATAGATGCGTCACAGTGTACCTCAAAATTTTCCGTTCCCTCGGGGAGGGCTAAAATAGGGGCGCTACAAAGCTTGGTTTTCAACAGTTGAAAAGCGGATTCTTGCGCGTCACCCCAATTGTACTTAGTGCCCTTGTGAGTCAAAGCGGTGAGGGGTTGAGCAATCTTTGAAAATACCTCGATGAAACGCCGGTAGTAGCCGGCCAGTCCTAGGAATTGTCGCACCTCAGTCGGAGTCTTAGGTGCTTCCCAGTTTTTGATGGCCTCTACCTTACCGGGATCGACATGGATACCATTCTCGTTGATCACATGTCCTAAAAAGTGAACCTCGCGAAGCCAAAATTCACATTTCGAGAGTTTAGCATACAGTTGTTCCTTCTTCAATAGTTCCAGAATTACCCTTAAGTGCTCTTCGTGGTCAGTCTCGTTCTTGGAGTAGACGAGAATATCATCGATGAAAACAATCACAAACTTGTCGAGGTACGCCTTGCATACTCGATTCATGAGATCCATAAATACGGCTGGCGCGTTGGTTAGGCCAAAAGGCATAACCAAAAACTCGTAGTAACCATACCGTGTTCTGAAAGCCGTCTTTGAAATATCTTCCTCGCGCACTCTCAGCTGGTGGTAACCAGATCGCAGATCGATCTTCGAGTAGTAACTCGATCCTTGAAGCTGGTCAAACAAATCATCAATTCGGGGTAAAGGATAACGGTTCTTGACCGTCACCTTGTTCAACTCCCGGTAGTCGATGCACATTCGGAAAGTCCCGTCTTTCTTTCGGACAAACAAGACAGTGGCTCCCCACGGCGATGAGCTAGGTCGGATAAAACCCTTATCCAACAAATCTTGCAACTGAGTGGACAACTCCTGAAGTTCCGCCGGTGCGAGCCGATACGGGGCTCGTGCTATGGGTGCTGCACCGGGTGTCAACTCGATTTGGAATTCGACTTGACGAATAGGAGGGAGTCCGGGCAAATCCTCCGGGAAAACTTCCGGGAAGTCTCGCACAACAGGTATATCTTCAATTCGTTTCTCCTCCGCGGGTTTCTCAACAATCTGCGCCAAAATTGCCGGATGACCCTTTCGTAGATACTTCTGCGCCTTCATAAGGGTAATGACGCTGGTGGTCATGCCGCTTCTCTCGCCTCGGACCGAAATGATCTCGCCGGAAGGGGTGGTAATATGGACTATCTTATCGTGTCATATAATCTCCGCTCGGTTCTCGGATAATCAGTCCATGCCGACAATGACATCGAAACTACTAAGCGTAAAAGGAATAAGGTCGATATCAAAGACATGACCTGACAGTTTTAACTTACATCCCGCAAGTACATGAGTCGTTACTATAGTCTTACCGTCAGCTAATTCAACAGGAAACTTAGCATCTAACGGAATTGGAGTTACGTCTAAGAGTTGACTAAAGGCTTTCGACACAAAACTCCTATCAGCTCCAGTGTCAAACAATACAGAAGCAAAACAATCGTTTACAGGGAACTTACCAGTCACCACGTGCGGATCATTGCGGGCTTGACCCGACCCAATCACAAACGCTCTTCCCTTGCCATTGCTTCCACCATTACTGCCACTTCCATTACCCCCATTGTTGTCATTCTGTTTCAGCTTGGGGCAATCTTTTCTGAAATGACCTTCCTGCCCACATTCAAAGCATCCTTTCGTCGTCATAGGTGGCTTAGGAGCACCCTTTGCCGCAAGGTCTCCTCTACATTCTTTCGCTTGGTGACCCATCTTTCCGCATCTCTGACACTTGGCACGGTCACACTGGCCAACATGATGATAGTTGCACCTGTTGCACTTTGGATATTTCCCAGCATATCCGTTCGAAACTTGCCCGCTACCGTTGTTGTTGTTGTGATTCTGAGTGTTAAAGCTCCGAGTGAATTCGGGCTTACGGTAGTGTTGTTGCGGTGGGAGGTTCGAGGATGAAGATCTGGTGTTGTCAAACTTCCTCTTCCCGCTGTTCGGGTTGCTGTTGCTGTTATTGTCGTTACTCTGGTTGTCACGGGCTTTAACGGTCGAACCCCTAGGTGGTAATGCACCTTGGGTCACAGCCTGATCCGTCAGTTTGTGAGCTAAGCGGATCGCTTGTTGGATCGTGGCTGGCCTGGAAGACGTCACCATGCCCTGAATCTGCGGTGCTAATCCATCAATGTACATTTCTATCCTCTTGCTCGGCGGATCCACCATCCGCGGACACATCACAGCCAACTCGTGCGAACGAGTAGTGTAGGCTTCGATTTCCGAACCCACCATCTCGGACAATACTCCTCTCGCATCATGTTTTTGAACTCCTCCCAGTTCATCGCGTTAGCCAGTTCCAACCCAAGGATCTGGACGTTTGAATTCCACCTAGTGAGGGCGGAATCCTCAAGTGTCCCAGCAGCGAATTTGACCCTACTGGCAGGGGGACAATTGCACATCTCAAATGCCGACTCAGCCTTCTCAGCCCAACGCAGGAAGCCTATAGCTCCCTCAGTGCCCTTAAACGTACTGGGCTTGCAGTCAAGGTAGTTCTTGAAGGTACACGTTCCACTCGGACCTCCAACTTGATTCTGAACGTGTGCGGCTAAAGCGGCCGCAACATGGTCGTTCAGCAGAGTTTGGAGTTCAGCTACAGTCAAGCTGATGTTACCACGTCCTCGTCCAGCGTTTCTTCCAGCCATTTCCTAGAATCACCGTATAAAATGTTAGACATGAATTTTTCTTTCATATATAACACACCATACATGTAATAAAAAGATAGGTAAGAAAGAAATAAGAAACAACATCACATCACAACCACATATTAGTCTAAATAAAAATTCATGATTAAAACCATTGTATTCGCTACAAAGTATTTCCAATCAATCCTTAAAAATCATAGAAAAATAATAGTTCCGATGGAGACAACCCCTCCATCTAAGTGTCATCATCATTAGATGTCATCATCCGAGGACACCTCTGAGTGTGCCTCTTCCTCAGCCGGTTCTTCCTCCTGTTCTTCTTCGGGTTCCTCCTCGGGATCTTCATCGGGATCCTCCTCAGGCTCCTCTTCGGGATCTTCTTCAGGTTCCACTTCAGGCTCTGCCCCAGGCTCGGCCTCAGGCTCTGCCTCAGGTTCGGCTGCGTTCTGAGCAAGTTGCATTTGTAAGACATCGCAACGCTCTAGAGCTATCTCGGTTCGGTTCCTTGCTTCTTAGAGTTGCTCTTTCAAGTCTATCATCTCAGCTTGCATCTTCATCATAACCTTCATCTGTTGATCGCTAGTCTCTTGCATTTCTTTCATTGCCGCTGCCATGCGGGCAATCTCCTCCTTAGTCTCGGTTCCGTCTTTTAACATTCTGGAAACGTTCTCCCTCGGATAGCGCATGTACCCCACGTCACGCTCCAAGCATGAAACAACAGCTGCGAGAACTCTCTCTACAGGTTCGGTTATGGGTGGTAGGGTGTTGGGATAAGCAGGGTGGTTCGGGTGAGGCAACGGGGGAACTTGTTCGCGATAGAACATACGTCTGATCATGTTAGGGTACCAATCCCAGCTAACGTCGTTTTCGTAAATGCCTCCGGATAGGCGGTACCGCTTCGGTGCGGGAGCTTCGAGTTCCGGGACTACGCGGGGTGGTGAGGCGATAGGTAACTGCGGTTCCTTCCCGTGAGCATGCGTCATCGAATCGGATGATGATGGGGGTGGCGTCGACATTCCTACAGGTAAGCCGTGTATGCGCGCGCGTATGAGTGAAAGAGGTAAAGAGATAAGATTACAAGACTACACAAACCTATGCAGTGCGTATCATTATAACTAATGGGTCATCGCGGTTATAGTCTAGTATGCATGCAGCTTCTAGTTCGCTATAACCAATGGCTCTGATACCAATCTGTCATACCCTCAAAATCCACTAACGGAGTTTTACCGTCAGAGGGTGTGAACTAGCAGGATCGGAATCATCAGTTATAATCAAACCATAAAATAAAGTTTCAAAACCATGAAAACGTTTACGAGTAATTAAATGCGGAAGCGTAAAAACCTTTAATCAAAAGTTGCGTCACACAGGACGACTTAAAACCAAAGATAATCGTTAAAAATAAGTTTGCAGGACAAAAGCGTTTTCAATCAATGCATGTTCCTAAACCGCGCGCCCGCCTCGGCTACCTGAGAATAACATACTAAAAGTGTCAACACAAGGTTGGTGAGTTCAGAAGTTATATAAAATAAATCGTTTAGCGTTTTGCGTAACCACGTTACGGCGTTTTGCGTTAAGCGTTTTGCGTAACCACGTTACGGCGTTTTGCGTTAAGCGTTTTGCGTTACCAGATAGTGTTATGTCAAATTATATATCGATAGGTTGCTAGTCTATACAACAAGTATTACTAAGTGTTCGACACCGAAGCTGACTCGTTTAGTAAGTGCCTTGTCACCAGGTCCTCCAGACCACGGTACGTGTTAGCCAAAATTACACCCGCTCGACCTCCAGTCGAGTTTAGCGTTGGGTGGGGTTTTTCAAACCCAGTAGTACTACTCAACAGTGACTCACTATTCTAAATATTAACCGGTTCGACGTGTAGGACTTCAAATGTTTCGTTTGCCACTTAGCCTTTACAAGTGATATATAATTTATAACAAAATCTTAAATGCGTTTATCGGAGTATGTTATCTCCCCCAAGTGAAAAGCGTTTAAAACAGTTTAAAAGGGGTAAGTGAAACTCACTGTTTGCGAAGAATTTCCCAAAATAAATCACCAAGATGCGCGTCACCGAAAAACTCTCTCTAACGTTCTAAAACAACAAAGAGATTTTTCTAAGTGTCAGAATATTATCGAGTCTCTAGACCCGGCACATAATACCTATGCACATAACATGTTTCGTGTTTCGTTCGTGAATCGTGTGTGACTTTAACAAGTGTTTTTGTGACACATCACATGTGTAAGCACTCATATACGTGTCATGTATTCATAACGTACATTACTAGCAATTTTTCCCGTAAGGGCATTTTGGTCAACAATTAACAATTAACTAGCCATTATTCCCCATAAGGGCATTTTGGTCAAATTATGACAATCAGTTAGCAGTTATTCCCCGCAAGGGCATTTTAGTCAAAACACGACAATTATCTTGCAATCATTCCCCTCAAGGGCAATTTGGTCAAAACAAGATAACAAATTAGCAAGTATCATATTTCATACATTTTCACAAAACTCAGCAGCTAGTTTCACCGAGACAGAAATCCTACTAGCAAGATTGTACTACTTCACCGATCATAGCATCTCAATTAATTTACCAAAAATCATCACAGAAGCACATATGTCTTAGGTTTCCAGAAGATATTTTATTACATTTTTATTCCTCATAGATTTCTCACAATCATCAAATCATTACAGCAAACTCATAACAGTCAGATTCATGCACAACAGAATGTTATTTGCAATTCCCGTTAAACGAAAAATCCAATAAATGCAAGACCACTTGGGTTAGGTTCCTAACTCAATGAGTCAACTTCCAGAAGTAGAACCAACCCAATTGGTCTCGTAGTTCATGAGATATAATATTTACAACATAACCTAACAGCAGGTCTAACAGATCAGCTTTGCACAACGTTTTTGTAAAATTATAAAAGTTAACTTCTACTTGTCCAAAAATTACAAGTTTATACTTTATAGAAACTAGACTCAACCTAGTTTACTGCAGTACCCACAATCTCAACCAACTTTCACGTTTACACTTCGTTACAGTCACTTAAACATCGTATACACATTCTGTCCAGAATCTGTTTGCATCCAAACTCAACATAATAACAATCTATGAACTATCATGCATCCATATAACCCTCTAGACTCCATAAACACCATCCATGCACATCAATTTCACATTACATACAAGATTAGGGTTTTTGTTTGAACTCAAATCATAGACACAACAATCAACATGTAACAACATCAATACTAGTTATCAATCATCATTAATTCAACAACAATCATGTTAGCTACGTACATACTCAAAATCGGCCAGCTAGGGTTTGTTATTAACCCAACAAACATCAAAATCAATCAACAAGAATGTAAAGGATGATCAATTATACCTTCCTAGCACCTAGTTCTTCAATCAAACACTTGATTTGGTGTTGTATGTGTGTGTATTGATGGACGGCAGCCTAGGAGAGGTGAGGAGAGGGTTCCAATCGGCACTTAGGTTTAGGATAATAATAAGTTAGGGTTAAGGTTAAGGATCTATTTATAAATACACAAGTTACACTCAAGTCCCTCTACTTTCAAGTGTTGTTTTTCTAACTTAACTAACTTAGTTCTTGTTTCTTGTCTAGCATTACACACCATATAATCAAGTAACACATATGTTAACACATAATTATCCCATAATTATTATGTTGACGTTTTTCGTTTATTCCTCAATCGGTTGCGTCAACTCGTTTGCGTTTCGGTGCAAATCCCGAAAGACTACACATGTAGTAAGTGTTAAGCGTCATTTAAACCCTAGTTTAAATGTAATGAAGTGTGCGTTATAGATTCAATGATCTTTAAGTTTGAATTGACGGAGTTGAGTTAACGGAGTTAACCTGAAATTGACGATTGTCACATATTTATATATATATATATATATATATGTGGTAAAGATCAAGAGAGAACTCATCCTTAGGGAGGGAACTAAAGAACTCCTAATTAGGGGGTAATTTTTGTAAAATTGCATCTCAATTAGATCTAACACATCATGAGAACCCCTGTGTTTCCTCTTCCCCGTCTCCTTGGTTAATATTGAAGCTTATTGAAGCATAATCGTCGATTCTAAACCCTAATCGATGATAGATATTGAAGATTGATTCTTTATGTGTCGTTACATGTATATATCGTTGAAGATCGACTCTGTAGCCATGAGTTCAATCGTTACATATGGCAATCGAAGGTGCTTCATTCATTTTCTAGGTAAATTAAGCAGGTGTTGCTTCATATTAAAGTTTTACTAGCAAAAATTGACATTGTATTTCCAGATGTAGGCGATTCTAGGTTAGAACATGTACTATTTGATGAAAAAACCCTAATTTGTTTGATCAAAGCGCACAATCGAGTTAATCAATTGATGTTGATTCAAACTCTGAAAAATATTATGTATACTATTGCAAGCATCTGGCAAGGTAGCATATTAATTATATATTGCATATATGTAATATAATTTTACGTATTACATATATGTAATATAAACTATATATGACTTATTTTATCAAATTGACTAATCGACCTCCTATGTTGATGCTGCTTCAAGTATATGCAATTCTTATAATCTATTTCAATTTTATGGTGTTGAACAACAATGTAATATCTTATTTTTGTACATTACATATATGCAATAACATGTTACATGAGATTAGTATATATGAAAATAAACATGAAATTAATATACATGCAATACAATCTCTTCTGCCATGTTAGATATAGAATTGAATTTATAATCGTATATACTGCATGACTAGCTGCATGTTCTCCAGTAGCTCGATAATTTGATAGGAGTCCCTTCAATAAAATTGGTAAGTACATTTTTTATTTAGCTTGTAGCAAGCCTAATTTTTAACTATATGATTAAATTAATGGCATGTGTAGCACGCCTTTTGGTTTTGTATCATTCTTACTTGGTGAAAAATTGGTTATATACTTATACTACTTCTTTATACACAGGTTTTGGTGAGGCTTGTTGGTGCTAATGAGCATATGTATGCTAATTATGAAGAATTTATGCAATGGTTGGTGGATAACAATTTGTTAGAGATGGGTTGTAAATAAACTCAACCAATATGTAAGTATAGTTTTTTCTTCATAAATTCAGTAAAAAAATGTTATTTCACTATGACAGCTATGCCTAATTCTTGCTCTATTAGTTTTATTCATGTTTTCATAAGTTTCCTGAAGTACAAGCTAAAGCAACTGGAACGTTATATGCTATAAATCGAAGTGTTCCCATTTCCTCTTGCATCTAAGCTTTGTAGCTTAAGGTTTGTATGACATCATATGACAGATTCACTGATTAATTACTACTTTAATTTCATGTCGCTGATGGTTTTTTTTACTAAGATATTGTTTCACTTTGTAAATTTGTGGATTTTTTGGGTGGCGAGATGCCCCATTTTGGTATATAGCAGTGGATTTATTGGGTGGCGAGAACCATGAACAAGTATGAAGCATTTGCAAGACCACCAAAAAAAGGAAGTTATTTTAGTTGTTTGTTGGTTATTCTTAGGCTTGTATTCTTGTCCAAATTGACCTAAAATGTTGTAAATGTCTTATATTTTTTTAACCGGTTGCAAAGGTCTTATATGATGTTGTACTAGTTTTATATTAATGTATTGCAATTCAGTTTTTGATGTAATAAGCTGAAGTAATGGTTGTTATATATTGGGATATGCTGCTGCCAAAATAGATACTAAAAATGCTGGAAAGTTGGGCCAAAATGCAGCCTAATTTGCACATCATATTGCAGGAAAATGAATGCAAATGTGCAGTTAAAATGTTGCCAATATTCAGCAAAAATACATATAAAAAACTTGCTAAATTGCACATTAGATTGTTGGAAAATTTATGCAAAAATGTAGCCAAGATGCAAATTCATATATCTCAAACCTTTTGATTTTTGTAATATTTTGGCATGTTTCATCTTTTAGTGCTATGCTATGATATGTTTTATTAAATATTGATATATTTTGGCCCATTTCGGTTTAAATTCCTACACCTAGAACTGTTCCATTATTTTTTATTGATTCATTTTGGCATGTTTCGTTTTACATTGCTATATTTTGGCCCGTTTCATTTTGTATTGATATTTTTTGACTCGTTTCATTTTATATGCCACATTTTAATCTATTTCATTTTATATTGCTATGTTTTGACCCGTTTCGGTTTATAATGCTATACTTTGACCCATTTCAGTTTAATGACTATATCTGTTCACCTCATAATATACAAAGCTCACTCAATGTTATATGTTTGTTTACATATATGTAATTTATGTTTTGTATTGCTTATATGTATTACATGTACCTACAAATATGAGTTTTAACTATAACATGTGGCTCCAAATTCCATACATCAGTTAAGACCACCATGTAAATATACCATACAATTCATATTCATATTCAATCTATATGTTCTAACAACCGATGCACAAATTTCATCATACACAACAACAATATAAAACTACGAAGAAGACACCTTTTTAACTAGTTACATTGTTGAATTTCCATTTTCAGTGTTTTCTTGCATATTCTTCCGTTTGTTGCTTTCATACGTTGACATCTGAAAGAAAAATATCTTGAAACATTCTGTGTGACTCAAAGCAAGCACATCGCATTATGTGAAGATGTCATTTTCCTATTAAAACCAAAGTAATGCATATATTAAAGACATCAACAATAGCATTGCATATATGTAATACAACGTAATCCATATGCATTTAGTAACTACTAACTTCATATATGTAATACAATACCTTGTAAAATTCCATATGCCTCTTATCAAGCACACCGCAATCCATGAAGTTGTCAAATGCCTATTCAAACAAAAGTAGTGCATATATGTAATACAACAGACTATATATGCAGGTAATAGATTATTGTTACACAAAAGTAATAGATAACTTATGTACATATGTAATACAATAGCCTATTTATATAGGTAATAGATTAGTGTTATATATACGTAATTGATAACTGTTGCATATATGTAGTACAACATATTATATAAGCACGTAATATACAAGTGCTGCATATATGTAATACATCAGAAAAAATATGCATTTACTAAGCAAGCACAATATAAATGTAATACAACAGCCTACATGTGTGTATAATTGTATAATAGATAAGTGTTGCATATATGTAATATAACCGATTGTATTGGTACTTAATATATAACTGCACTGCATATACATGTAAACCACATGAATTGATATCAATAAGTGCATCATTCATAGCTTTCGTTTATATTCGATGCACAAACTAATGTTTGTCGACACTCTATTATTCTATTAAACAAAAGAACCGAAATACAGTTCAACGCTACATATACGTAGCATAACCTATGTGGCAAAATACAACATGTGTATATTGCATAAATCTAATGCATCAATATTGCATATACATAATACCTCAGCACTATATATACTCAATGTTAGAAAGATAATAAAAGAAAAACACAATATTATATGGTCATGGTCAACATCTTTTCCTTTTGAAAGATTGTGAAATCAGCAGCACAAGACCGTTCGGAGCAAATCAAGTGGATCTCATCTTTTTATTATTTATTGTATTTCCTTGAATAGGATTGATCTTTTTTCTATTTATAATGTATTACCTTCTTGATTGTAATGATAAGAAACACATATTACAGTAGCGATAATATTTATTCAGTGTCACTTTCTAAGATGGTATCAGATCGGTGTTTATGATCTCAGGATCAACCTGCTCATTTCCACTCATCAATCTAATCAAAACCTTTCAAACCTTCAAACGGACTGTTTAGTTTTTTTTTTCCAAACCCACAAACCATGGCCACATATGACAATAGCAGTAGTGATGACCTTGCCTTACAAATCACCAATTACTGAACGCCTTAACACCCAAATCCAAAATCAAACTCAAAAACAAAGCCTCTCTAATAGTTTGAAAACTAGTATCAAACTTAACAATCAAAATTACGCCCTTTGGGCTTGAATGATTCGAGTGGCCATTCGGGATAAATCAAAAAATCTTCTGAATCACTTATCGGGAAACTTGACACCGCTGGAACCAAGCGATGAAAAGTATGAGCAATGGGAAGAAGACGACTTAGTTGTGTTCTCATGGTTGATACAAAACATTGAACCCATTTTTGCAAGTAACCTAACCGAATTTCCCACATCTAAAGCATTGTGGGATGCGTTAGTGGTTACTTATAACAGTGGAAAAGATAAATTACAAACTTTCGATTCACATGTCAAAGCAAATGGAATAAAACAAAACGGTTTACTGACGAATAAAGAAGGGGCAAAAGCAGCCGCCACCACCACCGGTAACTCAAAGACCACAAAAAAGGACTTGAATCAATACGCTACCGGAGAAAAGAGTGGTGAATATGGTGGGCATCGCTTCAACCGGAGACGAACGCATCGACGGGGACACAGGTAACGGGGCTGAGAAACTATTCTCAAACCCCTCTTTAGTTAACCCTAATTGTTTAATCTGCAAAATAGTGTGATGTCTGCAAATTATGATGATCATCTAAATAATGTTTGTTGTGAAATGTTGAATAATTATCCCAAAGAATCTACTAAATCTAGTTTTAACCCAAACTTTGATTTTTTAAAAAGAGTTACTCAAGATTATGTTCCTAGTCAAAATAAAATTAAATGTTTTAATTCTTTTAAAATTTTTAACAACCTTCCCAAAGAATCTGTTAAATGTGATATCGGCCAATTTTTCAATGAACTAAAGCATAAAAAATCACAAAGTTTTATTTTAAATATATATAGCCAAAATAAATTTTATGAAGGACGTATAACCGAAGATGAAAACTATGAACCCGTAAGACAAGCAAACATGGCTAATACATGTGAAAATTTTGATAAATCGTGGATATTCGATTGTGGTGCTACTGATACCATGACGTTCGATTTATCTGACATAATCTCAAGTACTAGACCAAAAACTAACCACATCAAAACTTCTAATGGGGAATAGTTCCGGTAAAAGGGGAGGAACAATTGAAATTTCTCCAACTCTAAAATATCGAATTGTCTTTATGTTCCGTCTATATCACATAAATTGTTGTCTATCAGTCTCGTGACAAAAGAATTGAATTGTTCCGTCTTAATGCATCCCACATTTTGTATCTTACAAGACATTAGGACGGGGGCGATCATTGGGCGTGGCACTGAACGCCAAAGGTTGTATTATGTGGATTAAGTGACTCAACATGCTACTGTGATGTTGGCTCATAGAACAACACATATAGAAGCTTGGTTATGGCATAGAAGATTAGGACACGCATATGTCGGTTATTTACATATTTTATATCCAAAATTATTTCCTTCTAATGAAGCATTAAATTGTGAAAATCGTGTTTTAGCCAAAAGTCATAGACAAACATTTAAACCAAATAACACAAAAGTCGGTTCACCTTTTTCCCTTATACATTTAGATGTATGGGGACCGGCAGAAGTTGTCAGAAGACAAAAATTTAGTTTTTTCATGCATTTTGTTGATGATTGTACACGTATGACATGGATTTATTTTTTAAAACATAAATATGAAGTTTTTGATAAATTTACTATGTTTTCACCATGATACAAACACAATTCAAAACCAACATATAAACTCTTCGGTCCGATAACGGGGGGAAGTTCCTAAATGATTCAATGAAAAAGGGATAATTCACACCGTTGAACGAAAACACCATATACTTTTAGAGATTACACGAGCTCTTCTAATAGAATCTCGAGTTCCAAAATCATTCTGGCCCGAAGCCTTCGCTACTGCCATATACCTTATAAATCGATAACCAATCAAATATCTTGACCTAAAAACTCCTCTCCAAACCCTATCAGAATTTACCAAGTTGTCGCCCTCCCTTACACTACTTCCTCGAATATTCGGGTGCTCTGTCTTCGTCCACATACCCAAAAGTCATCGAACCAAACTCGACCCATGTGCCGAAAAATGTGTTTTTCTTAGGTTATGGTGTCAACCAAAAAGGATATAGATGCTATTAACCAAAAAAGTGTCAAATGTATACTACCATGAACTGTGACTTCTTAGAAACCGAATTCTTCAACACATCCCAAGACAATGGTCAGGGGTGACAGATTTTAACACACTGAGTTGGCTAAAATGGGTCCCAAAGTGGGTCTCATCTTTAGAAGAAGTCAATCACAGTACCCACGATGAGTCACAAACTTCACAACAACAAGGTAGCCCAACAATCAGTGTACCATGTAACCAAGATTCTCCAAACATGGCATCCGAGGTAAGTAATTCTCAAACACTTGAAGACATACAAGATATAGAATCTCATGATCATTTAAATTTTGATAACCATGAGATTCAAATAGAACAAACAGTGCAGGAGGAAATTCAGGAAGAAACTACGCAAGAAGAGACGACCGAAAGATATGTTCTACAACAAAGAGCTAATAGAGGCATTCCACCGAAATGATATTCGCTTTAAAAAGAGTCCCGATCATCCAAATACCCTATAGCGAACATAGCTGAAGGGAATTTATCCGAAGAAGCTAAAGCCTTTAATTCTTCTCTATACGCATAACAAGTTCCAACCACTGTGGAAAAAGCTTTAGAATCAAAAAACTGGAAGGACGCGATGGAAATAGAATTGAAAGCATTAATGAAAAATGACACATGGGAAATGTGTGAATGTCCACCAGGAAAGAAACCACTAGGATGTCGATGGGTCTTCAGGGGCAAACATAAACCAGATGGAACTATTGAAAGATATAAAGCAGAATTAGTAGCTAAAGGATATACCCAAACATACGGGATTGACTACTCAGATACATTCTCTCCGATAGCCAAGATTAACACAATCAAGGTACTTTTTTCGATCACTGCAAACAAAGGTGACTTCTTCATCAATTTGACGTTAAGAATGCCTTTCTACATGGAGAACTAAAAGAAGAAGTATATATGGAACCTCCACCCGGATTTTTAGAAAATTTCATGACAAAGGAAGTATGTCGGTTGAAAAAATCTCTCTATAGGCTTAAACAATGGCCTCGAGCTTGGTTTGGCAGATTTACTTTAGCAATGAAAGGATATGGGTTTCGACAGAGCAAATCTAATCATACAGTTTTCCTTAAACAAAGAGGTAAACTAGTAACTTAATTATATATGTTGATGACACGATAATTGCAGGAAATGATGAGGAAGAAATGAAAAAGTTGAAGACAAAGTTGTTTACAGAATTCGAAATGATGGACCTAGGAAGACTAAAGTATTTTCTTGGAATTGAAGTACTAAGGTCTAAAAAAGGTATTTTTATATGTCAAAAAATATATATACTTGACCTTCTAGCTGAAATAGGAATGATTGACTGCAAACCAGCCGACACTCCAATGATGGTCAATCACACACTCCATATGGAAAAAGAAGGATAATGGGCAAACAAATAAAGATACCAACGCTTGGTAGGAAAACTGATATACCTCTCACATACTCGTCCAGATAACGCAAATGCAGTAGGGGTAGTTAGCAAATCTATGCATCAACCTCAAATAACTCACATGGAAGTAGTGTGTAGAATTATTAGATATCTCAAAGGAACAACAGGCCATGGGGTTCTCTTTCAACCAAATAAACACCTAAAGTTCAAGTTATATACTAATGCCGATTGGGCTGGAGATAAAGATGATGGAAGATCAGTATCTGGATACTTTACCTTGGTCGGTGGAAATCTAGTTTCATGTAAGAGTAAAAAACAGAAGGTGGTAGCTTTATCTAGTGCTGAAGCAGAATTCCAAGGAATTGCACGGGGCGTAACCGAATTTCTATGGATGCGTCAACTTTTGACCGAAATTGGGTTTCCACAACAGAAGCCAGTAAGACCATGTGTGACAACAAAGCTGCAATACAAATTTCAGAAAATCCAGTTAAGCACGATCGTAAAAAACATGTGGAGGTTGACAGACATATCATCAAAGAAAAACTTGAAGCGCGAAGTATAGAGCTGACGATCGTCCGATCGGAAGACCAGTTAGCAGATATATTAACAAAAGCCGTTAATGGAAGGATCTTTAGCAATTGTATTGGCATGTTGAGCATTTCAAATCCCACTACTCAACTTGAGGGGGAGTGTTAGAAAAAAAAAAGAAAAACACAATATTATATGGTCATGGTCAACATCTTTTTATTTGAAAAGATTGTGAAATCAACAACACAAGACCGTTAGAGAAAATCAAGTGGATCTCATCTTTTTATTATTAATTGTATTTCCTTGAATAGGATTTATCTTTTTCTATTTATAATGTATTACCTTCTCCATTATTATGATAAGAAATACATATTACAGTAGTAATAATATTCTTCAATTTGACTTTCTAAGACGCAATGCATCAACACCGCATATATACATCGCATCAACACCGCGTATATGCAATGCATCAGCAATACATATATGTAATACTTGGAAAATCATTTAAAATACACAAACTGATCTTTATATTTATCTTACATAGCTTTCATTGCAAATTAATGTTCCTCGATGTTGTATTGATCATCATTAATCACAAAAAATACACAAACAAAGCATGTGGAACACGATAGTCTCTATATGCTCGATTAGATGTATAATACGCCCAATCGATCAACTATTGTGTGAAATTGATCGCTGTAATCGTTTACCTGATATTATTCTTCAGATTTGTGCTCGATTTCGCATCATATTTGGATGATTTAGATGGTTGAAACTAGCAAATCTTAGAGGAAAAATCCCTAACTTTCTGCACAGAGGCAGGAGCGATGATGGTCTGCTCAAGGGAAAATGAACTATGATTTTGATTTATGTCAATTCCAATTTTACCCTTCCTTCTTTAAAACCCCATCCTTATTTGTTTTCTCCTTTTCCGTGTTTCTGAACAATTGATTTACTAAAATCAAATGCATTAATAGGAGTTCTCTAGTTCTCTCTTAGAGGAATTATCTCTTGATCCCACCCCTATATGTGTGTGTGTGTGTGTGTGTGGTGAGGATTCTAAGATAACTTTTTGAAATTGAGAACTTTGAGAACCATATTTTGCTACAAAAAAACCCTTCTTTTTTTACATGTTAAAATGATTATTGCTATATTTTACTTTCTAAATACAATAATGCAAACCGAGCTATATTTGGAAAATGGATAAGAGAGCAACAAGCTGCGCCGCTATCCCCTTTTGAGTCACATAATGGGTAAAACTTTTAAAAAATATTAGAAAAACATAATAAAACGAAAAAAAAATAAAAATTTTTAAAAAGTAAAAAAATATCAAAACTTTTTATTTTTCATCCCGGTTTCAGATAAAAAATTAAAAAAAAAAACAAATTATACACATATGTATATTTTTATTTAACCTCGATTTACATATTGTACACATATGTACATTATCATTTATTTTAATTGTACATATGTGAATAAAGAATTACATGTATGAAGTTAAAAAAATTTGTATTATACATATATATTTATAATTTTGCTAAACCGATATTTTAAGTTTTTTTAGTTTTTTATGAAACTGGGGTGAAAAGAAAAAAAAATTAGTTTTTTTTCTTTTTTTTATTTTCACCCTTTTTGTTTAATTAATTTTTTTTAGTTTTCTAAAAAAGAGTTTTTTGTGATCCAAAATGATTCTCAAAGTTCTCAATTTTAAAATGGTTTCGACATAGTCCTAATCCTATATATATATCTATATTAAATATAAAAATTTTAGGAGGATAAAATGGTAATTGATCATTTTCCGGTGAGACGCCGTTAAATTAATTATCACTGTCCAAAAAATGTGTACGGCTAATGTTTTGGTCAAAAATCAACTAAGGATAATGTAACCAAATTCGTGAATGTGAGACTTGATGTTTGTGATTGAATATGTAATATATAGATGAACACAGAGATTTATGCAAGGAAAAACCCTTGATCTTTAGAGTATCGCCGGCATAAAAACCTCGGGTGATGACAATTATCTATCACCAATTTATTTATCAAGAAATCGGGTTAAAAATGGTGGATTTTATGAGCAAATATTACAAAGTAGCTAAGTGTGTGTGAACTACTTAGAAAGAGTTCTTGAGAGAGTGTTTATGAACGTGAGCAGGAAGTGAGTATGTGTATGTGACTTAATTTGTTCATAAACTCGATATTTAACTAAAATAACAACTAACAAAAATCTCCTATTAATCTGCCACCTTTCCATTATCTTCATCCACGCCGTATGACCACGTGTTGAACAAGTCCAGTAGCGAAATAACTGGTAGACTAGGTCTTGGAGCCGTTACACTCATTAAATATCAAACTACGCATAAGAAACAATTATTAGGAATACCAATTACTGAGGATCCTTGATCCTGACACAACTCTGGAACTCTTCAGAAGGATAATTGATCCAGACTCCTCTCCAAGAATAACATATCATCAGTACTTAATTATTTGTGACATAACAATTGCCCCCAGTTTGGCGGTTGATGATAAAATAACAGCTGTCAAATTGTATTCAAATTTCAAAAAGCTGCAAAAAAATCATATGAAAGACACAAATAGGGGTTGGAGGGAAAATAATTAATTAACTTATGGATCAAAGATTAAACCGGCTCCCTTTTTATTCTCATCATTTCGGAACCTTCTCATCTTCAATCCTCTATAGTTCAGGTAATCCTTTATCCCTTTCTTTCTTTTATATTCCGTATCATTCAATGTCTAACAATAGTTGTTTCTCGAATTCGTCCAACCATATGGACTAAGATATGAAAAGTCAAGGTTTATTGCAAAACCCTTCGTCGAAAATTTGCAGATTCACCGACCCCGAAATAGACCAAATATCATCCTTGTTTCCTTCCGGTACCGTATTCAGACGTTATGACTCTTCTACCCCAAGCGACATGTCGTCGAAAGTATGGGTCTACTTTCCGGCGTGCCCTTTCTTACTTGGTTACTCTTATCCATTCCCAGACTTCACCCAAAGGTTCTTCACCCTTACCGGCATTAGCTACCAAGCTATGCCAATGATCTGGCGAGCCTTGTTGACCCTTGAGGAAATCAAAGCCGACCATGAGCTAGATTTCGGACTCTCCGAGTTCTCGTATCTGTATTCTTTGTACACTCACAGTTCTAGCCGATTTCTGCTCAAATCCAAGCCTCGTCAACCAATCCCTCTCAATAAAGTGACCCAAAACGGCTCTAATTGGAAAGGCCAATATTTCTTCGTTAGAAGGGACTCGATTCCGAATGGGAATACACTTCCGAGTAGATAGATTATGAGGGGTAGGATCATTGTAATTTCGACACTTTTTAGTAGAGGTTGAGACTTTAATACTGACTCGATTTTCTTTTCTGCAGTTGAGAACTTCGCAAAATTGGTTGAGCTCCCAGGAACTAAGAAGAGAGTAGCTGCATTCCTTGCTTTGAGCCCCATAAACCGGACTTTCAAAATCAGGATCCTTGATTCTGATTCAAAAACCGAACCATCAAGCGCCTCACTTCATAGTAATATGTCAAGTAAGTAAAATTTTATAGATAAGTATATTAATTTTGTAAATAAAAAATGAAAACTTATATGTTTTGTTATTTCTGTAGACATGCCCAAGTCTGCTAGCAAGCCTGCTGCCCAGTTCTCGTTTGATGACATCGATCACTTGATCTCTCCTAAGACAGTCAAGAAGGAACCATCCAAATCTGCCCAGGATCCTAGACCTCACACTGTCACCACCAGAGCTAAGGCTCAGTCGGGGAAAAAGAGGAAGCTACCAGAACCTCATGCAGAAGTCCAAGAAGTCGAGAAGCAGCTTCAGGAAGCGGTCACTCAGGTAAGGATCCTTTATTCTTCTTGTCAGTCTTGTTAAATAATTTTTGTTGATCCCAAGCTTGTGGCTTATAGGGCATCCAAGGTTTCCACTCTTACTACGGGTCAGTCATCAAGGACCTCGAGGACACTTTTGAAAGGAATGAGGACTCTTGCTACCGCCAAGGATAAGCTGGTTGCAAAGATTACAACAGAGAAGAAACAAGCTGACTCCCAAGTTCTCGCCATAAAAATGAAGATGAAGGATGGGATCAAGGCGTTAACTGATGAAGCAAAGATGTTTGCGGCAAAGCTGATTCTACAAGAAAGGATCCAATTCGTGTTTGAGGCGAATGACCATTCTTTTGACAGGGCTAACTGGGAAGTGGATGAATAGAAGAAGTCTTTGGCTAGGCTGGGAATGGTAAAGGAAGAGGAGGATGCTGGTGAAGAGAACAAGGCTGCAGAAGAAGGTGAAGCTGGAACCAGTGATGTGAAGGATGCGGGTGACAAGGATGAAGCAAAGGAAGCAGCAATTGATGGTGAAACTACTAAGGCCGGCAATGAAGGATGAGATAGACAAGGCCAAAGCCCGTTTTTTTATTTTGCTTATGTTTTTTAAGGATATTAGATCGTGGTTTGTAATAGACAATAGTAATCTAGGGTAAAGGATCTATGATCCTTAAAACAATTGTCAGTGGTAGCAAAGGTGGAGGGTTCCTCTGTTTGTGGGGATGAGGCCTTTGATGCCTCGTTTTTTTATTTTCCTGCACTTGGTTGAACTATTAGTAACAACTTACTTTAACTCGGGTGGATGGTTCATGTTTAAATGGTGAAATCCTGGTTAAAACCTTCGGTAATTTTAAGTAAGTTTAATAAATAATTTCTTTTAACTATCTGTTGATTGTCTTTTATTCTGAAAATATTTCTGTTGTAGTCTTAGATTTTTTTTTTTTTAAGAAATATTCTTGAGAAATAGCTTTAAGGATAGATTATCCTTGTAAAATAAATTAAGGATTTTGAACCCATGCAAAAAAGAGTTTTATAAAGATTTTAGCTAAGATATGATATATAGAAACCATACCATAAGATCTAATTAGACCTAGGTTACCATAAGTATCGAACCTTCTGTAATCCTTATAACTGAACTTAGGATAACTGATGCAAACAACTTATAATATTAACTGGGATTAAACCCAACAAACTAGATACAAGCCCAAATATACTGGGGACAAGCCCAAACAAACTGGGGACAAGCCCAAATAACTGGGGACAGGCCCAAATCTGGTGTTAAACTGGGGACAAGCCCAAACTGGGGACTGGCCCAAAGATACTGATGTCAACTAGGGAGTAGCCCAAACGTAAGTGACGTGAAAACGCCAAAACCTTAGCTAACATGAAAATGTTAGAAAACCTTTGTCTTAAGATAACATGAAAATGTTATAACCCGGTGGTATGGTACGTCTACTATAAATCGTAGGATCCTTCACTAGCCGAAAGCAACGAAATTGTCAGCCACTAAGTGTGTACTGGTCCCGCTGCCCCGGACTATACGTTGGATAACGTGCGCTCCAGGCGAGAGTGTAGAAACTCTAATTTATATGAAAGGTGAAAACCTTTAAACCTTAGAAGATATGACCATCGGGGGTCACATCTTAATCGTGGCCTAGGCAAAAGCACAGTCTCTTTGTTATTTGTTATCTCCCCAACTTTTTGTTCTCCAATTGCTTGTGAGAGTATTTGGATGATTGGAATTTTTGTAGCTTCCGGAATCTTCCAAGATGAAGCTAAATTTGCTAAGGAAACTTCCCCAGCATTTTCTTCCCTTGGTACGTGTATAATACAAAAAGAATCGAAGAACTTTGACAGGTCTTTCACAATATCTAGATATTTGATTAGTTTTTCACCTTTAACAGCATGTGAGCCATTAAATTGGTTATCTATTAATAATGAATCTATATACACCTAAAGATACATGATCCTCGTGTGTTTAGCTAGTTGCAAACCTACGATTAAAGCTTTGTATTCTGCTTCATTATTTGTGGCTTGAAACTCACAGGCTATAGGCTGGGGTAATTATGTCCCCCAGTGGCGATTTCAGTAGGATACCTAATCATGTTCCTCTTATGTTGGATGCTCCATCTGTGAACAAGATCCACGGATCCTTGGTTTCTTCTAACTGTTGAACCTCCAAGTCAGCTTCCTTTTGTAGATCACTACTGAAATCAGCCACAAAGTCAGCTAATGGTTGAGACTTTATAGCGGTCCTTGGCTCATACTAGATATCATATGCGCTCAGCTTCACAGCCCATTTAGCCATCCTACCTGACATCTCTGGTTTTCTAAGAACATTCTTTATAGGATAGTTAGTTCTCACAATTATAGTATGAGTTTCAAAGTAATGCCTTAAATTAGTAGAAGCCATAATAAGTGCTAGAATTAACTTTTCTAAATGAGAATACCTGGCTTCAGCATCTAGAAGACTTTTACTTACATAATAAGCAGGATGTTGTTCACCTTCATGATCCTTTACAAGGACAACACTTACTGCATTTCCTGAGACAGCTAGGTACAAGGATAGAGGTTCCACATCTATTGGCTTCATTAATGCTGGCGCAGAGGATAAGTAATCCTTCAAATCTTTGAGAGCAGCCTCATGCTTCTCTGTCCACTCGAACTTTTTATTCTTTCTAAGGATATTATAGAAATCCTTACACTTCTCTGAAGATCGGGAGATGAAACTATTTAAAACTGCAATTCTTCCAGTCAACCTTTGTACATCCTTTGCATTCACGGGTGAGTTTAGGTTGATGATGGATTGTATTTGTTTCGGGCTAGCCTCAATACCCCTCTTAGTGACCATATAACCAAGGAACTTTCCCACCTTAACACCAAAATGGCAATTGGATGGATTGAGTTTCATGTTATATTGATCAATGATATTGAAGGCTTCTTCCAAGTCTCTAAGATGAGCCTCAGCCTTCTTGGATTTGACCACCATGTCTTCTATATAGACTTCCATGGTCTTCCCTAGCTGGTCTTTAAACATCATGTTGACTAAGCGTTGATATGTTTCACATGCATTTCTTAGTCCAAAAGGCATGGAAATATAGCAATATATTCTGGTAGGAGTCATGAATGATGTGTCTTCCTAATCAGATGGTTCCATCTGAATTTGTTGAAATCCAGAGGAAGCATCCATAAAGGTAAGCATCTCATGCCCTGTTGTTGCATCCACCATGGAGTCTATATGTGGTAATGTGAAAGGATCCTTAGGGCATGCCTTGTTTAAATCGGTGAAATCGACACACACCCTCCACTTTCCATTATTTTTTGAAACAAAAACCACATTAGCCAACCATCGAGGATACTTAACATCTCTGATCATACCGGCCTTAAGAATTTTTTTAACTTCTACTTGTATGATCGCGTTCCTCTCAGGAGTGAATTTCCTTCGCTTCTGATGGACGGGTTTAATAGAATTATAAAGGCCTAACTTATGAGTAATTACCTCTTTTGAAATACCTGTCATGTCGAGGTGCTTGAAGGAGAATGTAGATTTTCGTCACTTGAGGAAGGATACTATATCCTCTTCAATCTCATTAGGGATACTGGATCCTAGGAAAAGTTTTACGTTTAGATCCTCGGGATTTAAGGATACTTCTTTTAGGTCTTGTTCTCAAGCCTCCAGCACGCCCCTAGGATGTTGTTGTAGTTGCTATGCTATCTTTTGTTTGGCTGTCGGCTTCATGGATGATGAGTAGTAGTTCTTAGCTTCCACTTGGTCGTCGTCTATTCACACTAACCCCCCCCCCCCCACCACCACCAAGGAGTTGGTAGTTTGATACACTGGTGATAAGTAGATGCTACAGCCTTCATTCCATGTAGCCATATCATGCCAAGAATAACATGGCAACAAGACAAATTATCAATAACACAAAATTTTTGTTAAGAGTTTAGCCCTGTATATAGGGAGTTTGATGTCCCCCATCGTTTTCTTGGTTTCTCCACTGAAACTAACTAGCACGGATGTTCTTAGGATGATTTCCTAGTCTGGGATATTCATCTTCTGGAGTACATCATGTTGGATGATGTTTACTGAACTTCCACCATCGAATAGGATCCTTCGCACATAGTGGTTAGCAATAAATAAAGTTACAATCAAACAATCGTGATGGAGATCCTAGATGTTTGTTTTATCTTCTACGTCAAAGAAGATTCTTTTGTCAGTCATCAAGGTAGTGGATATGACTGATCGCTCTCCGTTCTCCAACTTAGTCTCTTTAGCATGTCTCTTGGCCGAGGAAAAGGAGGTTCCACAAATATCTGAGCCACCGGAGATGAAATTGATTACTTGTGTATCTGGTGGGGGCGGAGTTTGCTTTCTGTGGTCATCTTCAGGATCCTGGATCCTAGACTTCTCTCTTCCCAAGAGCTCCTTGAAATGGCCCTTGCTTAGGAGGTTTCCAATTTCCCTCCTTAAACCAATACAACCATCGGTCTGATGGCCAAAATCCTCATGTAATGCAGACCATTTGGATTTGTCTTTGAAGGACGTCGACTTCTCATTTCTCCAAGGCCACCTTGCTTTCTCTCCAATATCCTTCATGGCATAAATTAAGCCATGAGTATTAACAGAGAAGCAATACTCGGAAATACTTGGATAATCCTGATTATCATCATCTCCTTCTTCGACTGATCGGACATTTTGATTGTTGAATTTCGAATAAGGCCTCGAGTTGTTGTTCTTGAATGAGGAGCATTGTTTCTTGTCAGGTGACTCTTGTTTTGCTGGAGTTCCTAACCGTTCTTGGATCTTCTTGTCATCCTCTAGCCTTATAAACCCGAGTGACTTGTTTTTGACTTCATCTAAAGTTCTGCACGGGGTCATCAAAAGATCGTCATAAAATGGGAAGCCCTTATGTAACCCCATCTTGAATGCCTCAACAGTCGTAGCCATATCAAGATTAGGGATTTTTAGGGCTTTCCTGCCATACTTTGTAAAAAATCCCTTAAGGATTCATCACTAAGTTGGATAACTCTAAATAAATCACTAGTTAATTTTTCAAATTTCATACTACAAGAAAACTGGCTGTTGAACAAGTTAACTAAATGTGAAAAAGAAGTTACAGAATAGGGAGGAAGACTTAGTAGCCATTTAAGTGCAGATCCTATCAGTGTGGATCTGAAACCCTTGCATAGACAAACTTCCTTGAGTCTTTCATGAATTGGATTGATTTCCATCCTCTCCCTATACTGAGCCACATGCTCTTCCGGATCAGTGGTCCCATCATACACCTTCATGTTGAGGGTTTGAAAGCGTTTTGGGATCTCAACATCACATATCGGTGAAGCAAATCTGGTAAACTTATGGCTCCCTTCTGGTATTTCAGGAATTGGACGAACCACACCCGGCACACTAGATATCATGTCCTTAACCTTCTGAAGTTCCTTTGCCATAGCCTGATCGATACATGCATCCTGCATGGAACCAGGATTAGTGTATAAGGATATTGATTATAGGTGTTACCTCTTTGTTGAGTGAATGCTGGCATCCCAGGAGAGTAGCCTAGATAAGAAGCATCATCTACGGTAGTTGGTCCACTAGAGGCAATGGTTCGCATGGGGATGATGTCTCCTTCATGTACCTCTGAGGACCTTTGATGCTGAAGTCCTGAGGATCCTTGATTCTGGAAGAGAGATCCTTGAGGCTGGAAGTTGCAGAATCCTTGGTGATACAACCTAGAGGATCCTGGTTGTAGGATTGATGATCCTTTCTGAAGGTACGATGATCCTTGAGCTTGCTGACCCATGGACCCTAGTTGAAGGATAGATGATCCTTGATGGAAAATCTAGGATCCCTGAATCTGCTGACCCATAGATCCTGGTTGGAGGATAGATGATCCTTGAGCATGTTGAGCCAAGGATCCTAGAGTGGTGATCCTCTGCTGGCCTCTTAGTCCTCTTGAGATCTTCTATCTCACAAAGGATCTTCTGGTTAGTCCTAGTTTGCTGCTCCATATATGCTTTAACCCGCAAAAACATAGAAGAAACATCATTGTTAGAGTTAACCACCGAAGTGGTATAAGTGGTCTTTGAGCTCTGGAAGACTGGTAGTTGTGTCTTGTTTCCAGCAGCAGTAGCCCTTGGTGTTCCTGTTAATGGAGGAGGCATCGATGGCAAAGTTATTGATGGGTGAGAAACCGATGAAGGTATGGTTGATGAAGAAGGAGATTGTTGAGAGGCCATTGATGGTGATATTGATTGAAAAGGTTGAAAATCGATAGGAAATTTTATGGATTATAGCACCAATTGCCCCACGATGGGCGCCAAATTGTTTTGGTCAAAAATCAACTAAGGATAATGTAACCAAATTCGTGAATGTGGGACTTGGTGTTTGTGATTGAATATGTAATATATCGATGAACACAGAGATTTATACGAGGAAAAACCCTTGATCTTTATAGGATCGCCGGCATAAAAACCTCGGGTGATGACAATTGTCTATGCCAATTTATTAATCAAGAAATCAGGTTAGAAATGGTAGAGTTTATGATCAAAGATTACAAAGTAGGTAAGTGTGTGTGAACTACTTAGAGAGAGTTCTTGAGAGAGTGTTTATGAACGTGAGTATGTGTATGTGACCTAATTTGTTCATAAACTCGATATTTAACTAAAATAACAACTAACAAAAATCTCCTATTAATCTGCCACCTTTCCATTATCTTCATCCACGCCATTTGACCACGTGCTGAACAAGGCCGGTAGCGAAATATCTGGTAGACTAGGTCTTGAAGCCGTTACACTCATTAAATATCAACCTATGCATAAGAAATAATTATTAGGAATACCAATTACTGAGGATCCTTGATCCTGACACAACTCCGGAACTGTTTAGAAGGATAACTGATCCAGACTCGTCTCCAAGAATAGCATATCCTCAGTACTTAATTATTTGTGACCTAACAGCTATGTTCTCCGACGAAGCATTCAAGTCATCTGTCTGTTAGCATTCCACTACATCATAAAACGTTCAATAGAATGGTTTCAATCAATGAACGGTTTCAAATGAACTCCCCTAAAATCATCGATTTAATCATATGTTAACATTCAAATCTCTTGCTCTCAAAATAATCAATGCGCCGCCGAGGAGTTGACCATCGCCGGTTTCATCTCATGATTAGGGTAATCAACGGTTCCAATGGTGATTCACATTTGCTACTATTCTAGTTCCATTTCCGGTTAGGGTTAAGGAACCTTGTATTGTGTGGGACTTCGGCTACCATGTGATGGAGGATGGCTCAAGGTCAAGATTATTAAAAAGAAATTTTTGGTTAATATATTTTGATGACAGAATTACAAATTTTGTCCTTTAAAAAAAGACGAATTACGGTTCGTGTCCTTTTCTAAGTTTCCTTGCAGGCGGTGTACTTTAAACTTTTTTTTCCTACAAGTTTTGTCCTTTACGCTAACTGGGTTAGAAAAAGTCAGTTAAATCCCCTCACGTGAGGCGCATGTGAGGGCATTTTGGTCTTTTTGCCTACCCTGCAACAACTTCTTCTTCTTCATTTTGCAGATCTTAAGCTTCTGTTTCTGTATCTAGGGTTTCACTCAAAAACAACAGCTTTCATCCTGAGTCGTGGACCTCCACTTTCCTCTTTCACTGGAAACCCACCACCACCACCACCAGCGATGGACTTCCGCCACCACGCCCCCGGCGGATCTCCTTCCTCCTCTTCCACCTCCTCCTCCTCCTCCCAATCCCACCACCGTAACGGCAACCACCAGATCCTCAACACCACTACTACTACTACCAACAACAACAACAACAACGCCGATCTAATGCAATCCTGGTGGGAATCCATTTCCAAAGCCCGATCCCGGATCCACTTACTCTCCACCCTCTTACCCATACCCGAATCCGAACCACGAGATCCTAACCCGATCTCCTCCTTGGCCGACTCCGACAACCCGGCCCACTCTCTACTCTCCTCTTTAACCGCCTACACCGCTGTCTCTCTCTCCTTAACCTCCTCCGACTACTCCGGCTCCGGCGACGACAACCTCTGCAACTGGCTCTACGACACCTTCCTCTCCTCGGACCCAGACCTCCGTCTTGTCGTCCTGTCCTTCATCCCTTTAATATCCGGCCTTTATTTATCCCGTATCCATTCAATTTCCCAAACCTTAACCCCATCACTCTCCGGCTTCGAAGCGGTCCTTCTCGCTTTATACTCCTCCGAAACGAAATCCCGAGGCGGAAAGCCGGTTGTCGTTTCCATACCCGACTTATGCAGGAGATGGAGCGATGGCTGGTGGCGGAGCTATTGGGCGGAGGGTGGTGGTCCAGTGGCGGAAGAGGAGGAAGTGTGCGGAGGAGTAGATGGTTAAGAAGATGGAGAAGAAGAGTGGGAGGTATGGTGATGAAATTGGGATGGTGGGATCCATTGGTGAAACCCTAGATTGTTAATTGATGAATCCAAAGTGTGTGTGTTAATAGATACAGAAACAGAAGCTTAAAATCTGCAAAATGAAGAAGAAGAAGTTGTTGCAGGGTAGGCAAAAAGACTAAAATGCCCTCACATGCGCCTCACGTGAGGGGATTTAACTGACTTTTTCTAACCCAGTTAGCGTAAAGGATAAAACTTGTAGGAAAAAAAAGTTTAAAGTACACCGCCTGTAAGGAAACTTAAAAAATGACACGAACCGTAATTCGTCTTATTTTAAAGGACAAAATTTGTAATTCTGTCTATTTTGATTGCATTTTATATTTTTTATTTGTAGGATGAGAGTGATGATGACTTTAAGGACACTAGTTTGCAAAATATTTTGGAAGGCATATGCTTGTAGTATATAAATGAAACTCTCCATTTTTTTCTAAACAAACTGTTCATTTTAGTTAAACTTGGTTGCCAACAAATTTCATTATGGTTCTTGCCAAACTTTGGTTGGGCCATATTAACCTGTCTCATTTGGTTTAGTTAGTTTTGCAACCATAAAAATTACATGATTAGCATTAGTCACTAGGTTTTTTTTTTTTTTTTTTTTTTTTTGAAATGAAGAAGGTGAATAAAGGACAAACTCAGGAAATGATCAAATAGCAATATTGCATGGTAATCTATTAGGTTGCAGTTCAAAGCCAAAAATGTCTTAATTTTATGTAAACTATTATTTTCTCCTCCTAATATATATATATATATATATATATGAATTAAGCAATATAATCATAATCTCGAGTTCAACTTCTGGAAAAAGTGAAATGCATCAAGTAATTGTGGGATTTAAGTGATACGCAGTCTTTTATACGTACAGAGAAAAAGTGGTGATGATTTTAGTGAAATAAATGAAGAATCCAAGAAGTGCTTTATGCAAGACATAATCATGGTATCTTCTGATCATTTTTTTAAATGAGTTGCGTTACTCAACTACTTCCTCTAATGCAGTAACTTGTGACAGCCTTTTGACATAATCTTGCTGAAATTACCAAATTTCCCCCTTACAGATGCTCGACTGCTGTTAAAAGCTTCTAAAGATAAAAGTTTGTTTGTGAAAAAGCAGAGGGAAAAATGAACACAATGTCTTTGCTTCACAAGCTTGAAGTGTTTATCAGCCATGGATAATGAGACTTACGACTAAAGCTGATGTTTCAATCTCTCATTGTATTCAACAAATGGTGCTCGTTTCAAACTATTGGTAAGGGTCAATTGGTAAAACTCGAGTTCTGGGTAGAATTTGTTTGGCCTAAATAAGTCGTTTTAGAAAAGTTTCAACTTGATTTGAGTCTCATTGGGTCGCTTTAAAAAACTGCCAACTTGGTTTGGTTCGAAATGGGTCTAACCAAAATTTGAGTATGGTCAAATCAAGTTCCTTTTTGAATTTTCTGATTCTCTTTTTATATTTTTATGTCCATGCGCTTAACTTTTGTTTGATTTGCAGGCACAAATGGTACTTAATTTATGCATATTTATAAAATCCCTGAAGCGGATCAATCTTATATTACCTTAGTTGGGACAACAGTACTTGCTTTAGGTAATGCTTTATGGTTCATAGTCAAATTGTAATAACCGTAAATAATAACCATATTAATAATAATATAACGACAATATTAATAATAATGACCAAAATAATGAAAAGAACATTCATGTTTATTACTTGTTACGTAAAGATCGAGAAGTGGAAGTAATTTAATAATAGTGTGTTAATAATAAGAAAAAAAAAACTATTAAGACAAAACAAAACTATAAAAGAAACAAAGAAAGTAAATAACTAAAAATAAAATATTACATACACAAACAACATAGACGTGCTCTAAACCATATAAAATTAATAATAAATTAAATAGATAAATGAATAAAAAAAATGAGATACAATAATTATTTACACCGAATCTTTCATTTAGTCCACAAGTTAAACTTGAGTGTTTGACTAAATGTTCATGTTCATTCCTTGTAAGAAAGCATGCACCATACTCTAATCATTATCACGACATGAACAAAATTATTGTGCAAGATATTTTGGACTCCAACATCAGTTTTAAAAACCGGTATGCCTCTCTCCACACCTCAAAAACCATTTTGACCCTCCTTGTTACATTCTTGATATATTTCCGGCGACACATACGGAATTCCGGCCACCATCATGCATGCGACCCAACACCCACGCTATCCATCTCTTCTCAGTAGCCACCTCCGCTTAAGCTCAACTTCCGTAGACGAGATCACATGAGACGAGAAAGTTGTGACGAACCCATATTCGTTGTAATCGGCGACCTAATTACGTCATCGGTATGACCGTTAACCCCAAACAACTTATTTTTATAAACGTACATTATGCTAACTAACGAAATTCTAAAACTCCGGCTACTTGTAACTCTACTGAAGAAGTTAACACATTTAAGACATTGGCATATATATATTTACGGTTCTGCAATTAAGTTTTTAAATGTGCAAGTTAAACCGTTAACATCATCACCTCTTAAACCCATAGGCATGGGTGTTTTTGCCAACTGTTTTGCTTTATTAACCTGAAAGTTTGTTTTTGTTGATAAATTTATAGTGATCGAGCACTGTTTAATACTAATATAAATGGACAGTTGGTTGTAACAATAAATATATTTTTTTATGTATTATAAGTTTTGAATAAATTAGGTGATAAGAATTACGGAAGTAATAGTTAGTAATAAGTTGTATAACTTTATAATATGTGAGTTAAAAGAAATAATAAATCCATATATATAAAACCCATCAAATTTATTTATTAAGATTAAGACTGGACACGTAAATACTATTATCATGAATCATCATACGGTAATAAAATAAAATAAAAATTAACAAAGTCTAAAGAACAAACCAAGATGCCACAACCTGAATCTAACGCGCAAACTTTTAAATACGACATTGTTGTAGGATTTTGTGATCGTGTAAAAGTAATATGTGTGTCTCGGTATTTTTATCATCGGTTAAGGTACGGATCCTTACCCCCTCCTTTGTTATCTGTTTTGATTGTGATAAACCCTATTGACTAACACCTGGAACTCTTAACGTCATTGGCTTTCTGTTTGTTTAATGTTTTTACAATTATTTTGTTTCACTACAACAAGATACTTGAAACTTGTATGTTCCAGGAAATAGTGATATGAATTTTGAGCATCATGGTAAACGGAACTTTGATATCGTATCTGGGTGTGGTGGATTCGTTGCGGTACATCCTATATATAAACACCCGGTTATGTTATCAAGGTAATGTTAATCAAGATGTGCGAGCTTCATGTTACACTCAGTTTAACTATATGTTATGCTTTGTTCAATAGCATGTTATTTGTTCGTCACGTTTTAATAAAAACAAGCATGTGGTAGATTTAAATTTATTTTACTCGTCACCGCATGTTCCGATACCGATTTTTTTAGGCTTCAAAATATATATATATATATATATATATATTTATGCTCTGCTACCCTGAGTGCTTCGCTTCTCGTGGAGTGTCCCACGAGCGTGTTGTTGTGTCACCGGCAACATGTGCTGCTTCTGTGACGGAGAGATTAGTTCACGGCGTCCCTAGGTACAGGTGTGGTACAAAGCTACTAGGAGACGTATGGATCGATCCTAGCTCTGTTTCAGTTTCTGTTTTTGGGAATGGATGTAGGTGTGCCAACCTGCTCCATTCCATGTGATTGGTATACAGGAATGCCCCGTGTATATCGTCACCTCTGTTTCTGTTTGGCTCATGGGTACATCCGTATGATATGAACTATTTGTTACTGTTTAAATTATCTGTTATTATTATGAAATATTTATACCGTTATGAATCATCTGTTACTGTTCTGACTCAGAAGTTATTATTTTGACCTATCCGAAAGTGTTTCAGTGTACTATTTACGCGAATGTTTTATTAATTGTTTACTACTTATCAAAACTGCTTTATTGTTACTGAAAACTGTTTTTCTATCGACATCGTAAACTATTTGTAAACTTAGTATTTTTAACGAAAGTATTTTAATACTCGAGCCTACTATTCCGTACTGGGCATTCGGCTCATTCCGTAAATTTTTCCCTCACACGGGTTCACAGGTTACTTTGGGCGGGATGGAGAGAGTGAAATAAATATTAGGATGCTTATGAAGATTTCTAAGTAATGGAATTATGTCTTCTGCCTCTGCATACCTCCGTACGATGTGACACGTCAGCCCTATCCAGGTTGGGGTGTTACACAAATTAATTAACACCTCATGTTGTGCTTACTATCAGAGTATCGCATGACCTTTCTTATATTGTCTTTGTAAAGTTTTATGATATTTTGTTTTCTGTATGATTTTTTTCTCTAATAATTCAACTATACATTATACTCAAATGGCATATAAAGAGTTTATTGCTCAACATAAATAATATTATGTGAGTTGCAACTCATCACAAAACCTTTTAATGACTTATGAGTTATGCGAAGACGAATTATTGTTGTGCATCATATCTATAGGCGAGTAATTAATTGGGGACTTTTTGGTTTGACTATAATTCGTATTCATTTTAGACCTGTCACGCATGCATGGAGTCATGCATCGTGATCTCAAACCCGAGAATTTTCTTTTTACAAACAAGAAAGAAAACACAGATCTCAAGACTATCTATTTCAGGCTTTCGGTTTTCTTTAAACTAGGTATATAACCTTTTGTCCAACTTATTCTTCATCTGAATATTGGCCCTTGTTTTTAAAATGTATTCTTTTGGGCATAAAGTCCCCCCAATTATGTTTGAAATGTGTGTTATCGGGTGAAGTGTTTAATGAAATAGTTGGAAGTCATTATATGGCTAGAAGTTTTTAAAAGACATTATGGTCCTGAAGTTATATATGGACATGGAGTGTTGGAGTTATTTTGTACACTTTACTTTGTGGTGTATCACCCTTTTGGGCAGGTTTGTTTCTCATTTTTTAGGTATTGGTTTCCAACGAAGTCTATGTTAGGATTAAACGCACACACGAAACCGAACACGACACGAAAGCAATAAACGAACACGAGGATTTAACGTGGTTCGGTCTAAACTGACCTACGTCCACGGGTGGCAACTAGGTATATCTTTATTGAGTGACCGAATATTACAAGTACATAATGTTGTTTATATAGAGACTGAACTAGGGTTAGTAAATTATTATGCATGAAATCTAAACCGGCCGGGCTTTGGCCCGACCGCCCACACCCGTCTCCTCTTTTGACTTCATATAATAAACCGGGCCAACAAGGCCTACGAACCCAACAATCTCCCACTCGGAGGCCTTGAGTACTCTCGTCTGCACTCCTGATTGTACTTCTGTAATCTGAACATTAAACTTCTTCTAGTTGCCACCGCCTTCTCATCAATTAACCTGAAGGCCCGTTGAAGCTCCCCGGAGCTCCAACACGTCAGTCACGGCTGAAACTGCCCCTGACCCATTCTCTGTCCCTACCGGCTCCCACTGTAACGAACTACCGGATCCTGAGATAACCTGAGAACAAACACTCTCCATATTCAGCAAGTAATTCATTGGAGTGACTTTTACAGCTGGAATACTGGTTTTCTTAATCCACTGTCGACCTGGAACTGTAACTGAAACACGACCTGTGCTCCCACTGTCACGATGTCCCCCAACTGATTTAACCTTCCTAGCTCGTTCATCCTGAATCTTCACTTTGGCTCTGGGTTTGTTACTTGCAAAACGAACCTTCTTCTGCCCACGAGATTCTGTGAACCGGACTTTGTCTTTCACCAAAACTGGATCCACTCCTTTCGGTGACATATCGACCATATACAACGAACCCATTTTCTTGCCACGAGCAACCACGAGATTCCCTTTGACTACTTTCCACTGCCCATTCCCGAACTTAACATCGTGCCCTTGGTCATCCAACTGCCCAACTGATATCAAACGTTTCTTCAAACTTAGAATAACCCTCACGTCTTTCAAAGTCCAAGAAGTACCGGCTGAAGTTATCAAATCAACGTCTCCCATACCCGTAACCTCTAAAATATCATCATTCGCTAGTCGAACCTTTCCAAAATCCCCAAATTTAAGATTCTTCATCGTTTCACTACAGTGAGTGGCATGAAACGATGCACCAAAATCCATCACCCAAGCATCAACGCTACTCTCAACACTACAAACCAAAGCCTCATCACTACTGACCCCCGTCATCTGTGTCGTCTTCTGTAACGTTCACCTCTTTCTTACCATTCGGACACTGATTCCTGAAGTGTCCTTTCTCTTTACAACCCCAACATTCAATATCCTTACGAGTCTTAGACTGACTCCTCTTCCTGCTCCCACTGCCTCGCTGTTTTCCCCTACCTCTACCTTCTGTGACTAGCATATTGCCTGATGATTCACCTGAACTTCTGCGTCTTGAATCTTCTCCCAGAATCAGATCTCGAATCCCATCGAAAGTAATATTTGTAGATGAACTACAAACTGCAGTCACTGTTTGCGACCAACTGTCGGGCAAAGAGGATAATAACAAGAGGCCTTGAACTTCATCATCAAACTTAATGTCAACTGACACTAAGCGGGACAAGATCGAATTAAGATTATTGATATGAGTTGTAACTGACCCACCCTCTTTCATTCTTGTTGTCACTAGCTTTCGGATAAGATAGACTTTATTCGCTGCCGAAGGCTTCTCATACATGTTGGATAGTGCGTCCATCATACCACGGGCTGTGGTTTCTTTCATGACGTTAAACGCCACATCTTCCGACAACGACAATGTAATACAAGCCCTAGCTTTCTTGTCTAACTTCTTCCAATCTGCTTCTGACAACTTTTCTGGTTTTTCATCCTCGAACACTACATCCAAGTCTTTCTGACAAAGTAGTGCCTCAATCTGCATCTTCCACCAACCGAACTTCTGTCCGTCAAACTTCTGTATCGAAACCTTTCCGTCTTCTGCCATGGCAATGACTAAAACGAAAAACTGGATAAAACAGAGACAGACACAGCAACACGAGCCTGAACTTAACGATTGTTCTACTGAACTCTGTTAAAAAATCAACTTATTTATGCGCAACGGAAATACGAACTGTAAATCAGAAACCGAAACTTTAAACTGAAACGATAAACCTGACAAACGCGGTTGGCACTGGTTCTCCGTTTCTTTAAACGACTTCAACAGTTCTTCAACAAAAAATAGGATCTTGATTGGCTCGTTCTTGCACCAAAGCTCTTTAATTTATTCAATGACCTCAACCTAAAAAAAACTCTAATTGTGCTACTGCTCAATTTTGGTTTGCTAGCACAAAAAGAAAATACACAATGACAATTGGGTTACTGCCCAATCTACGGCCCAAATAAAGAAATTAGTTTAAATCCACAACTAATATTAAATTATCAATGGCCTTCTCCTGCCCTATGTTTTCACGACCAAACAAAAAATTGAAAGTAACCACCTAGACTCCCTTTCTGCCAGATTTAATGAAAAACACAAATCAAAATAACCTTCGATGGCGATGAGTTTAGGGGTTGGTCTTTTTATTTCATTGATCTTGTCGACTAGAATCTGCCCGAAAACAAGCACACGGCTAAAAACTAGTGGCAATCAAACGTGGTTGATGCGGTGACGACTTTCGAAGCGGAACCTTAACGCAGATCTGCGGCGACACAATATACTGGTAACAACTGCGAAACCCTAGCAGCGGTTAGCGGTAACACGGCGGAACCCTAGCCCCGATCACTGGTGCGGCGGCGACACGCGGAACTGGTTCACCGTGTTCTTCGTGTGATCCGAACCTAAGCTCTTGATACCACTTGTTAGGATTAAACGCACACACGAAACCGAACACGACACGAAAGCAATAAACGAACACGAGGATTTAACGTGGTTCGGTCTAAACTGACCTACGTCCACGGGTGGCAACTAGGTATATCTTTATTGAGTGACCGAATATTACAAGTACATAATGTTGTTTATATAGAGACTGAACTTGGGTTAGTAAATTATTATGCAAGAAATCTAAACCGGGCCGGGCTTGGGCCCGACCGCCCACACCCGTCTCCTCTTTTGACTTCATATAATAAACCGGGCCAAGCCCGGCCGCCCACACCCGTCTCCTCTTTTGACTTCATATAATAAACCGGGCCAACAAGGCCTACGAACCCAACAGTCTAATGCATACGTTTGTTTTTGGTAATGGAACAAACCGGGTCGGTTCAACACAAGTTTTTTTTAGTATGAGCCCAAACAGGCCGGGTGCACAAGACCACAAACTTTTCTTTTCTTTCTTTGAGTTTGTAAAAGTTAGTTAAATTGGTTACAAATAGATTTTCAATCAAGCAATTTAAAAGTTTTTTTTTTATGTTTTTGAATTAGAGGTGTCAATCAGGTCAAGTTAGCTTGTTGAATTTTTCAATCCGAACACAACCCATATTTTTATTCGTGTGATAAACATCAACCTTTACACACGTTAAATCAGTTAAACCCGAATACAAATCGTTTTAACCAATATATCTAAACGTGTCAAATGGGTTGGTGGGTAGTAATGAACTTGTAAATTTTCGATATCAACTGATGATTTTGTCGCGGACCTAAACAAGGTGGCATGTACAACTCATCTTTGATGCGCTAATAGTTGGGGTGTTAAATGGTAGCGCTCATGGGTCCTTTTTGAGACGAACTTGAAAACCTGAAATGAGTCCGAACATAACCTGAAAACAAATTTATGCAACTATCCTTATCTACCCTTAAAAGTTTAGAGCAGTGTTATGAAATAGTTATAACGAACCGAACAAAATCCTACCGAATTAGTGAATTAAATTTTGGGAGTAAAACTAGGGACTCATGTTTCAAATACCCGCGAGGCGAAAGCGTTTACTTTTTGGTCGAGGAAGGAATTGCTAAGGGGATTAGAAGAGTTACCGCAGTATCAACTGAATATGCTTATGGTGCTATTAATGAGAAAGTTGACCGGACCTCTAAGCTAGAACAGGTTGACAGATTTACATTTTTTTCCCATTTACATATTTTACATTTTTGGCATATTTACATTTCTTTAAATGTTTTCCATAAACTGACATTTTTAAATGGTCAAGTAGAGCCCACATTGATTCTAGCAGCGAAGAAGGCCGGTTTAAAGACAAAAATCTCCGATCTTCAGGTAAGCTTTCCCCATTTCACATGTTGGTGTGGGGTCAGACATTACTGCTATTTATTTATGCTCTTTTTACGTTTATTTTGTGAACATGTTTTGTTTTGTGGGTAGGGAATGGGATTAATGGTTTTTATTAAAGATGAACAGTCGAAGAAGGCGTTAGTGTGTGCATCTGTGTCGGAAAGGAAAGGAGTGAGAAAAGCAATCACTTGAAACTGCTAGAGGACAAAGGTGGTCATGGGCTCAAGGTCGGGCAACATTTTTATTTTCGTTAGAGGTGGTAAATGGGTTAGTTTGGCTGGGTGGGTGTAGCATGCTCATGTGGTTTTGTTTCCAAGGATTAGATATCAAACAAGTCGAATAAAACAAATATGAATTTTAAGTTCTTTTCTTTCTAGCTTTAAGTACTATGAGGTTTCTAATTATATATTTTTCATGTTGTTTGTGTGGTAGATCATTGGTGTAGATACCATGGTTTTGATGAGGGCTGCTGACAATATATATAGTGTGGCTGGGAAGAAAATGAGAATAGCCTTGGTTTTCTTGGTGTCGGGGTCTACGTTACTTTAGAGCAAGTATTTTGTACATAGGGATTTCAATTAGCTTAGAAGGATTCGGTTCATGAGGGAATTGACATAATCTCTTTTCTTATATGTAAAATCGACCAAGACAATGATGACCTAAACAGCTACCGGCCGAATTCTCGTTGTGTCCCCGCCGCAACGTGCGGACTCTGCTACTAGTATGTATGTATATATATATATAAATATACACACACACACTAGTAGAAACCCACGCGATGCAGCGAGATTCGAAAACAAACAATGGCAATGTTGGTTCACTTCGGTACGGGTTGAATCACAAATCACATAAAAAGAAACAAATTATTATGAACCTAACTATATAATTATTACATGACTTATAATGCATGCACTTCATGAGTTCCTTTAAGGCTCCATACCTGTAAGGCTGCAATATATAATCATTTATCATATTGTAAGTTAATCTTTATGAAATTTAATTTCCTAGTCTAGGTTGCCCAGTCAAAACTCCAAACAAAACGAAATATAATAAAATTTCAGTGTGGGTGGGGGGGGGGGGGGGGGGGGGAATGTAACAAACATGTAACGCATAGTGCAAAAAATGAAGTTCGCAACTTCAAAATTTTTAAATATATCATATAAAAACCTAAGGAAAAAGGGGTGCAAGGTTATTATATTTCTCATTTTTTAGAGATGTTCACACTTTAGTTTAAAACCATTAAACGCATCAATTTGGTTTCATGGTCGGTTTTTGTTTTCACTTTCGGTCGCATGGTTTCAAATTTCCAAACCATATCAAACGGTTACGGTGTATCACTCTCCCAATCGACCCAGGTTGACCCAAACCAAACCGATACCTTTTGGAAACGACATGTTTTGGTCTGAACCTAACAAACACCTTTTTAAAATGGTTTCTTTTGTCACCAACCAAATCGATACCTTTGTGACATTCATGGCAAAACGAGGTATACTATATTCTTTACGTAACAAGTAAACGATAAATCGGTTAATTCGTAGTGCTTAAACGAGTAACCGACCGATATTAATTATGACCCGTATATATACTGAGGGGTCATATACGAGTCATATATATGTTATAGAGGCTAACATATTGATATTTAGGCCTCGGTACGTTTAAAACTCTTTAAACGAAAAAGGTTTCGTTTATCGATACGCTATAAGCTTAAACGCGATCGTTAATATCAAAACAAACATTGTAGCATCCGTTAAGCCGAAAAAGATTTATAAAACACTTATATGACATGTTCTAAGCAATCCGTGAAAATATTTTGGAATTTTACAACGAGTCAGTACGTTTTTCTTATTTTACAAAAATAAGCTGAAAAACACTCGTTTTTTACGTTATTTCTCACACCCGAATTAATTTTCTTGCGAAAAACCGGACCCGAACTAAATTTAAAGTGGGCTTTTCATGTTTGGGCTTGTATGAATAGTTAAATGGGCCAAAACAGCCCATTAAGGGGCTTCCAAAAGTTCCGATCGGAATCTGCCCACCATACTACACATTATTTTTTTTTTATAACTTAAACCTTAAGCTTTCTTATTCATTCCAACATACAACATATTTTGAAGTCCAGCAGCTCTAACCTCTGTTCTCTCAACTCCCTTTCAAATACCCTAAGGTAAGATCAAAGTTTATAAAGATTTAACCAAGTTTGATGCATATAATTAACATATAAACATGTTTTAGTTAGTTTTAAACATGTTTAACCATCCAAAAACCCTAAAAATCAAGTAAAATTATGTTTTGATGTTAAACATGTTTACAAACCAGGAACATATACTTCTTTGGTCAAAAACGCGGATTAGAACATGAATACAACGTTTTTACGGTTAGAAAGTTCGGTTTGAACCCAAAACCGAAACCCTAATTATCAAGGCTGTTACATGGATGATTTATGCTTGGTTTGATGTTATATGATATGTAGATATACTGAGTTTGCAACCCGAGACCCGGAAAGTCGTTTAAGCTAGCAAAATTCATCGAAAACCGACAAGGTAAACCCGTAATACTCGTTTAGGGGCTGTTTAGTATTAGGTTGTGACGTGCTTGTTGTTAGCTTGTGAAAACTTGCAGGGACATTAGGGATCATATAAATGAGTCCCTGTTCAAATTTGGTAATTTTTCGATAAACGGAGAATATTTGGTGAATTTATTCCCGTTTATGAGCGTTTATTTGGGAAAAATAGCTAAACATATTGAAAAATTATGAAACTTGGTTTTGGAGTTTAATATGTGATGGTAAGATCACTGGTAAAGTTTGGGAATCATTGGAAATGTCTAAGTATGGTTTGTGCGATCATGGTTTAACCGAATTTTAACAGCCGAAAATCGCACAAAAAGGCATTTTTTCAAAAGAGTTAGGTTCTGGAAATTTTGCAGGGGCTATGTAATGACATTGAGACCATTGGTAAAAATTATCGGATTTTTCGGAGGTCGTTTGATATAAACGGGCCATTTATTACATGATTATAACCTATTAAATGAATTTTTATAAATAAATAAATAATCATAAAATTTCTGAAAATATTTTTATAAAATTCTCCATGTCTTAATGTATTTTTACAAAAATTTACATAATTTATATATAATTACATATTTAGTTATGATTTATCAAAGATTTAAATTATAATTGTTTTAACGAAACCGGCAGTTTTGTGTTTAACGGACTGACTGGTATGTCAAAATGTCAAAAGTGGTCAAATATCATATTTTTGAATGATATTAATAAAAACAAACTTTTTACGAAAATTCCGGACAATTCGGGTGGATTATGCGCGTTTTGTATAATCAAACCCGTGTGAAAACGGAAACGAACCCTGCGATCAAACCAGACACCGAAACCTTAAAATTCTTTCATAAATCGAATCATTTTATCAATCAATATATTTACTTAAGTTTATGTGATCTTACCTAATCCCGAAACGTATAAACGATCAACTGAGCTAGGCTCGGAAAACGGTGAAACTGAGCCAAATCCAGTTTTAAACATTTCATAGTATACAACGTCACAATCTAAGACTATGGTCATGTTCTGGGCCTAACAGCTATACCCAGATTATCTATACAGCCCGACTTAGCTTGAACACTGTACTAGTATTAACGATACGATACCGTTTATAGGAATCAGGCTATAAACGAGGCAATTGACTTATTGACACGTAATTTCTGTGCGAACTACGATAAGGTGAGTTTCACGACCCCCACTTTCTAAACTGTTTTACGAACTTTTGGGGTGAAAAGCATGTTTACATATAATGATATACTTGAAAACGTGTGATGATGTGGATTATCTAAGTACTAACACTTGACAAGTCCCCACAAACACAAGTGATTAACTTCGTGCCGGTGGCGTGTGGATAGTACTATCGGTTTGACAAACCCAACTGTGACAGAGCCGGTGGGGTAAGCCGGAACATATGTAAAACCAGTTGCACATTGTCATTATATATTTACATACTGCTATGTGGTGTTAGACATAGTACATACATTGGGCAAATTGGCTGTTAAATGCCAACAGGAGTGCATGGGCAGGAGAGGCCATGCAGTATAGCTCGTTTCGGTTTCACTTGTGGCTTAGTATAATACATCATACACATACATGTACACATACACACTGTAAACTTTACGAACTCGTGTACTGATTTCATTGATACTCGTGAAACTTGAAACTCACCAACTAGACGTAGTTGACCCGTTTTGACATGCTTTTCAGGTAAAGCAAAAGTGGAATGATTTGCTTACATGCTTGGTGTTAGGAAGAAAGTTGAATAGCTGTGAATAGACGCTGATATAATACTGTATAAGAAGCTCGTAAACCGGTTATGTGTTTTTCTCATCTAGTTTGTAAACTTAGTACCAACCCATGTATTATGATGTAAATTAGTTTATGAATTTCTTTATAAACAATGTTGTTGATACCAGTGTTATCTGTTACATTCCCGTATTACGCTTCCGCAACTACCTAGTCGGGGTGTGACAGAAGTTGGTATCAGAGCCATTGGTTATAAAGAATTAGGATGTCCCTTAGGATACCCTAAGATAACCGTAGGCTCGATTAACCCTGGGAATAAAATAATATTAATTAATATACACGAATGATTCTTGTGATGAACGCGAATGGACAAGTGGGTTATTATGGTCCGGAACGTAATAACGGACTTGTTTGTACGAGGAAATTCGAGAAGAAGTCGATAAACAATCGAATAGGTAAAAACAGCAACATATGTGTATAAAATATAATAATAAATATTTGTGTATATAAATGATTATTTGTGCTTATGTGTATATAATACCTACATGTATTTTACTATGATTAATATAGAAGGATATTATTCTTATCACTAACCATTGTGCAGGAATATGTCAAGATCTACTGATCGTGTACCTAATACCCTACCAACAGAGCTTGAGGAGGAGGAGGAGGATCCGGAAGAAGAAACGGAGGAGGAACCAGAGGAAATAGAAGAAGGTGCAGATGCGGTAATTCCACGCGAGGTACCCGCAGATCAACCCGACTTATCGGGTTATCGTTGTGACACCTATCCCCCTAGGGAATCCCCTAGGAATGTAGTAGAACAGGGAGCTACTAGTGCTTATCATTCACCTGTTAGAGCACCCAGATCCCCTACTCCACTTGTACAGCATATACCAGTACCCCCACCCACTATTAGAAACCGTCAGACCGCTCGTATTTCAGTACGTCCACCTGAGCACACTTCTCTCCCACCTCGATCTACGTACCATAGGGGAGAAACATCGCGTGTCCGGGTAACCGAGATACCTATTCCTACTTGGGGTTTACCCGCCCCGGTACCCAAGCCACCTCGTCATTCTGATTCAGCATGGTTTGGTTTAGCAACTGATTAGCTCTTAGAACACTCATATTCGATAAATAGCCTAAACCAGCATAGACATGATATGTATGATCACATGAGGTATATGCAACAGGAAATCAGAATTGTGCAAAGATCCAGTGCTCACAGCCATGGGCGTCAGGATCAAGCGATGATACTACTGGGAGCGTGTTTAGCGGTTAATGCGGCCCTAGTGGCTGCTGTTGTTTGGTTGTGGCTTCATGTTGCAAAGAATGGATAGGACCTAGTAGTCTGGTCTTATGTATATAGTCTTTTGATATCCCAAGCAGCATTTTGTTACAGCGTGTTGGGCTGGCTTGGGAGTTGTTTGTGGTTTAGTACTATTTCAAGCACTGGCCCTTATCGGGTTAAGTCTACATGTCACTTGGTGACAAATTTTGATACGCATATACAAGCGCTGGCCTATACCAGGTTAAGCCTATGCGCTAATTTTGGATGCATATGTACAGTAATGATTATAATTAATACAAACGTGTTTTCTTTGGCATAGTTATGTGTTGTGAAATTGAAATATTGTAAAATTGTGCTGATTATAGTGAAACGATATTGATTATTATATAATTGATTATTTTATAGAATGGCCCCGAAGAAAGCAAACCCTTTGTCTGAGGCGGAAGTGGCCGCAATGCTTGCTCGTCAACTACAAGCAGTGATACCAACAATTGTAGCCCAAGTCACTGCAGGCATACGTGCTAACAATACTGTTAATCAACCTACGAGCACCACCACGGCCACTGTTAATACACCTCCGCCGGACACTAATGTAGCCCCGGGTGTTACTACCCCGGTGAATACTGATAATGTCATAAATAATAATAACACTCTCCCAACTATGAATGTCACTGGGAACCCAGAACCTGTTGTGCACCCTGATAATATCCCGAACCCTGTACCGGTTGTTAACACAACTAATAATAATAATAATAATAACCGAGAACCCCCGCGTCAGGAGTATTCATACAAACAATTTACATCATGTAAACCGATTGAGTTTAAGGGTATTGAAGGACCTAGCGGGCTGGTCAAATGGATAGAAAAGACCGAGTCAGTAATTAATATCAGTGAGTGTCCACCGAACCGCGTGGTCAAATTTGCTACCAGTATGTTTCTAGACCAAGCGCTGATGTGGTGGAACACAGTAGTCCAAATAAGGGGACAAGATGCTATTAATCGTATGTCATGGACTGAATTAAAAACCCTAATGTTAGAGCATTTTTGTCCTAAAAGTGAGATTCAGAGGTTGGAACACGAGTTATGGAATCTGGAAATGAAAGGAGCGGATCACGTGGGATACACGAATCATTTTAACGAACTGTCCCGCTTAGTTCCGTGGTTGGTTACACCGGAAGCAAAGCGAATTGAACGTTATATCTGGGGATTGACCCCTGCTGTGAGAAGTATAGTGAATTCAGTTGCCCACCCGACATTAGAAAGTGCTGTATCTCAAACGGGTGTCGTTACTTTTGATCTGATGAGAAGTGGAGTAATAAGGATGCCAGGTGAAACAACAAGTATAAAACGAACTGATTATGGGACAAGAATGCAAGGAAACCTTCAAAACAAGCGGGCTCGTCCGAATACCCGAAGTTATGCCATGACCAGTTCTAATGTAAAACAAGAAACCTATAAAGGGACGTTACCGAAATGCAGAAGATGTAACTTTCATCATGTGGGTGATTGCAAACCGATTATTTGTCAAAAGTGTGGAAGAACGGGACACTATGCCCCCAACTGTAGAACCCCCACCAATACTGTTAACCGTCCACCGCAATCAACTCAACTTCCTCGACCTCAACCAAACCGCCCACAACTCAACCAACAAACCCCACCTACCACGAACCTCCGTGCCTGCTATGAATGTGGCAGTACGGAACATTTTCGGAGATACTGCCCTAATTTGAACCCGAGTACAGTGAGAAGGCAGAACCAAGCACAAGCATCAACCTCCAACACAGCTAAGGGACGCGCGTTTGTATTAGGACCGGGTGAAGCGCGTCAAGATCCGAATGTGGTGACAGGTACATTCTTAGTTTCGGGTCAGTATGCTTCAGTTTTGTTTGATACGGGCGCCGATAGAAGTTTCGTATCTGTTAATTTCTTACCTTTAGAAAATATGCCGGTTAGTGAACTAACAAAACCATATATTATAGAACTCGCTAACGGTAAGTCTATACTTGTTAACCGAATAGCCCAAAACTGTTCCCTTATCCTAAACGACCACCCATTCCTTATTGATTTACTTCCAGTGGAATTGAGAAGTTTCGATGTTATAGTCGGTATGGACTGGCTATCTAAGTATAAAGCTGAAATTGTCTATAAGGATAAGACCGTTAGGATACCTCTTTCGAATGATGAAACTATGATTGTTCAAGGTGAGAAATCTGGTACGGTACTGCCTCTCATATCTCAACTTATGGCATTGAGATATTTACGCCAAGGTTGTACTTTATACTTGGCGAGTGTAACAGTTAAGGAACCCGAGGAAAAACGAATGGAAGACATCCCAGTGGTACACGAGTATTCAGATGTATTCCCCGATGAGTTGCCTGGTTTACCACCGACCCGACAAGTTGAATTCCGTATTGACTTGATACCGGGAGCAGCACCCATTGCGAAGGCACCTTATCGACTTGCACCTTCTGAAATGCAAGAACTGTCCAACCAGTTACAAGAATTACTGGACAGGGGTTTTATTCGCCCTAGTTACTCACCGTGGGGAGCACCAGTGTTGTTTGTAAAGAAGAAAGACGGGAGTTTTCGAATGTGTATTGATTACCGGGAATTGAATAAAGTGACTATAAAGAATAGATACCCCTTACCTCGAATTGATGACTTGTTTGATCAGCTCCAAGGTGCGAAGTATTTTTCAAAAATTGATCTTAGATCTGGTTATCATCAAGTAAGAATTCAGGAAGAAGACGTACCAAAAACAGCTTTCCGAACTCGGTATGGTCACTATGAATTTTTGGTTATGCCGTTTGGGTTGACAAATGCACCTGCAGTGTTTATGGACCTCATGAATCGAGTTTGCAAACCTTACCTTGACAAGTTCGTGATAGTGTTTATCGATGACATTTTGATATATTCGAGAAGTAAGGAGGAACATGAACAACATTTGCGGGAAATCTTAAAATTATTGAGACAAGAGAAGTTATACGCAAAGTTGTCCAAATGTGAGTTTTGGCTACAAGAAGTGCAGTTTTTGGGACACATTGTGAACCATCAAGGAATCCAAGTAGACCCAAGTAAAATTGAGGCTATTAAGAATTGGCAAGTGCCTAAGTCACCAAGAGAAATTCGTCAATTCTTAGGACTAGCCGGGTATTATAGAAGATTCATTGAAAACTTTTCAAGTATTGCACAACCTCTAACCCTCCTAACTCAAAAAGATCGAGCATATGAATGGGGAGAAGAACAAGAAATGGCCTTCCAAACGTTAAAACAGAAGTTATGTGAGGCTCCAATATTAAGCCTTCCAGATGGAACTGATGAATTGGTGGTATATTGTGACGCATCTCGTAAAGGTTTAGGATGCGTACTGATGCAAAGAAAGAAAGTAATAGCATATGCTTCCCGACAATTAAAAGTGCATGAAAAGAATTATACGACCCATGATTTGGAATTGGGAGCAGTTATCTTTGCATTGAAGATTTGGAGACATTACTTGTATGGCACTAAATGTACCATCTATACTGATCACAAAAGCTTACAACACATATTCGATCAGAAAGAGCTAAATATGAGACAAAGGAGATGGGTAGAACTGTTAAATGATTATGATTGTGAAATTAAATACCACCCGGGTAAGGCTGACGTAGTAGCTGATGCTTTAAGCCGAAAAGACAGAATCAGACCATTAAGGGTACGAGCACTCGGAATGATTGTTCAAAGTAGCCTAACCGAACAAGTTCGCATTGCACAAGATGAGGCCTTGAAGACAGATCAGCTAGAAAAAGAAGAACTACATAGAAATGAAAGGAATTTTGAGAAGAAAACCGATGAAGTATATTATTACAAAAACCGGGTCTGGATTCCAACACTTCATAAACTCCGAAAGCTAATACTTGATGAAGCACACAAATCCAAATATTCTATTCATCCAGGTACTGATAAGATGTATAAGGATGTCAAAGAATTTTACTGGTGGCCTGGTATGAAAAAGGATATAGCCGTGTATGTAAGTAAATGTGCAACATGTGCAAGAGTAAAGGCGGAATATCAAAAACCTTCGGGAATGTTACAACAACCCGAAATCCCACAATGGAAATGGGAACAAATTACCATGGACTTTGTGACACACCTTCCTAAAACCTCTCGAGGACACAACGCAATTTGGGTAATTGTGGACCGATTAACCAAATCCGCACACTTTATTCCCATCCGTAACAACTACACCACCGAAAAACTTGCTCAAATTTACATCGATGAAATAGTATCTCGACACGGAGTACCTCTTTCGATTATTTCCGATCGAGACAGTCATTTTACTTCACATTTCTGGCAAGCAGTACAAGAAGCCTTGGGAACCCGAATCGACCTAAGTACGGCTTACCATCCCCAAACCGATGGTCAATCTGAACGAACCATCCAAACCTTAGAAGATTTACTTCGTGCTTGTGTACTGGACTTTAAAGGGAATTGGGATCAACACCTCCCGCTCATTGAATTCTCTTACAATAACAGTTATCACAGTAGTATACAAGCAGCACCTTATGAAGCTCTATACGGGCGAAAATGTAGATCACCACTATGTTGGACAGAAGTGGGTGATACTCAAATTTCAAGATCCGATTTAATTCAGGAAACCACCGATAAGATTCACCAAGTTAAACAAAAATTGAAAGCTGCCCGTGACCGACAAAAGAGTTATGCCGATGTTCGCAGAAAACCGTTATCTTTTGAAATAGGTGATAAGGTATTTTTAAAAGTATCGCCATGGAAGGGTGTTATAAGGTTTGGAAAGACTGGTAAACTAGCCCCGAGATACATCGGACCTTTTGAGATTATTGCAAAAATTGGTTCCGTAGCTTACCGATTAAAACTACCCTTAGAACTGAGCACTATTCATGACGTGTTTCATGTATCGAATCTGAAAAAGTGTTTGACTGATGAAACGACAATAGTACCACTGGAAGATGTTCAGATCAACGAAAAACTCAACTTCGTAGAGGGATCGGTAGAAATTGTAGACGGGAAAACCAAACAGTTACGACACAACAAAATTTCATTGGTAAAAGTTCGGTGGAATTCAAAACAAGGACCCGAATATACTTGGGAACGAAAGGACGAATTCCGAAAGAAATACCCACACCTGTTCCCCAGAAAATCGATGACACATTTAATTTCGGGGACGAAATTTCTTAACGGGGGGAGAATGTGACATTCATGGCAAAACGAGGTATACTATATTCTTTACGTAACAAGTAAACGATAAATCGGTTAATTCGTAGTGCTTAAACGAGTAACCGACCGATATTAATTATGACCCGTATATATACTGAGGGGTCATATACGAGTCATATATATGTTATAGAGGCTAACATATTGATATTTAGGCCTCGGTACGTTTAAAACTCTTTAAACGAAAAAGGTTTCGTTTATCGATAAGCTATAAGCTTAAACGCGATCGTTAATATCAAAACAAGCATTGTAGCATCCGTTAAGCCGAAAAAGATTTATAAAACACTTATATGACATGTTCTAAGCAATCCGTGAAAATATTTTGGAATTTTACAACGAGTCAGTACGTTTTTCTTATTTTACAAAAATAAGCTGAAAAACACTCGTTTTTTACGTTATTTCTCACACCCGAATTAATTTTCTTGCGAAAAACCGGACCCGAACTAAATTTAAAGTGGGCTTTTCATGTTTGGGCTTGTATGAATAGTTAAATGGGCCAAAACAGCCCATTAAGGGGCTTCCAAAAGTTCCGATCGGAATCTGCCCACCATACTACACATTATTTTTTTTTATAACTTAAACCTTAAGCTTTCTTATTCATTCCAACATACAACATATTTTGAAGTCCAGCAGCTCTAACCTCTGTTCTCTCAACTCCCTTTCAAAAACCCTAAGGTAAGATCAAAGTTTATAAAGATTTAACCAAGTTTGATGCATATAATTAACATATAAACATGTTTTAGTTAGTTTTAAACATGTTTAACCATCCAAAAACCCTAAAAATCAAGTAAAATTATGTTTTGATGTTAAACATGTTTACAAACCAGGAACATATACTTCTTTGGTCAAAAACGCGGATTAGAACATGAATACAACGTTTTTACGGTTAGAAAGTTCGGTTTGAACCCAAAACCGAAACCCTAATTATCAAGGCTGTTACATGGATGATTTATGCTTGGTTTGATGTTATATGATATGTAGATATACTGAGTTTGCAACCCGAGACCCGGAAAGTCGTTTAAGCTAGCAAAATTCATCGAAAACCGACAAGGTAAACCCGTAATACTCGTTTAGGGGCTGTTTAGTATTAGGTTGTGACGTGCTTGTTGTTAGGTTGTGAAAACTTGCAGGGACATTGAGGATCATATAAATGAGTCCCTGTTCAAATTTGGTAATTGTTCGATAAACGGAGAATATTTGGTGAATTTATTCCCGTTTATGAGCGTTTATTTGGGAAAAATAGCTAAACATATTGAAAAATTATGAAACTTGGTTTTGGAGTTTAATATGTGATGGTAAGATCACTGGTAAAGTTTGGGAATCATTGGAAATGTCTAAGTATGGTTTGTGCGATCATGGTTTAACCGAATTTTAACAGCCGAAAATCGCACAAAAAGGCATTTTTTCAAAAGAGTTAGGTTCTGGAAATTTTGCAGGGGCTATTTAATGACATTGAGACCATTGGTAAAAATTATCGGATTTTTCGGAGGTCGTTTGATATAAACGGGCCATTTATTACATGATTATAACCTATTAAATGAATTTTTATAAATAAATAAATAATCATAAAATTTCTGAAAATATTTTTATAAAATTCTCCATGTCTTAATGTATTTTTACAAAAATTTACATAATTTATATATAATTACATATTTAGTTATGATTTATCAAAGATTTAAATTATAATTGTTTTAACGAAACCGGCAGTTTTGTGTTTAACGGACTGACTGGTATGTCAAAATGTCAAAAGTGGTCAAATATCATATTTTTGAATGATATTAATAAAAACAAACTTTTTACGAAAATTCCGGACAATTCGGGTGGATTATGCGCGTTTTGTATAATCAAACCCGTGTGAAAACGGAAACGAACCCTGCGATCAAACCAGACACCGAAACCTTAAAATTCTTTCATAAATCGAATCATTTTATCAATCAATATATTTACTTAAGTTTATGTGATCTTACCTAATCCCGAAACGTATAAACGATCAACTGAGCTAGGCTCGGAAAACGGTGAAACTGAGCCAAATCCAGTTTTAAACATTTCATAGTATACAACGTCACAATCTAAGACTATGGTCATGTTCTGGGCCTAACAGCTATACCCAGATTATCTATACAGCCCGACTTAGCTTGAACACTGTACTAGTATTAACGATACGATACCGTTTATAGGAATCAGGCTATAAACGAGGCAATTGACTTATTGACACGTAATTTCTGTGCGAACTACGATAAGGTGAGTTTCACGACCCCCACTTTCTAAACTGTTTTACGAACTTTTGGGGTGAAAAGCATGTTTACATATAATGATATACTTGAAAACGTGTGATGATGTGGATTATCTAAGTACTAACACTTGACAAGTCCCCACAAACACAAGTGATTAACTTCGTGCCGGTGGCGTGTGGATAGTACTATCGGTTTGACAAACCCAACTGTGACAGAGCCGGTGGGGTAAGCCGGAACATATGTAAAACCAGTTGCACATTGTCATTATATATTTACATACTGCTATGTGGTGTTAGACATAGTACATACATGGGGCAAATTGGCTGTTAAATGCCAACAGGAGTGCATGGGCAGGAGAGGCCATGCAGTATAGCTCGTTTCGGTTTCACTTGTGGCTTAGTATAATACATCATACACATACATGTACACATACACACTGTAAACTTTACGAACTCGTGTACTGATTTCATTGATACTCGTGAAACTTGAAACTCACCAACTAGACGTAGTTGACCCGTTTTGACATGCTTTTCAGGTAAAGCAAAAGTGGAATGATTTGCTTACATGCTTGGTGTTAGGAAGAAAGTTGAATAGCTGTGAATAGACGCTGATATAATACTGTATAAGAAGCTCGTAAACCGGTTATGTGTTTTTCTCATCTAGTTTGTAAACTTAGTACCAACCCATGTATTATGATGTAAATTAGTTTATGAATTTCTTTATAAACAATGTTGTTGATACCAGTGTTATCTGTTACATTCCCGTATTACGCTTCCGCAACTACCTAGTCGGGGTGTGACAACCTTCTTAAAATTTCGCTTTTTGACCAGAAACAAACCAATACCTTCTTAAAGCGCCCCCTTTTGACACGAACCAAACCAATACTTTTTTAAAACGATCTGTTTTGATCCGAAACAACCAAAGCAAAACTGAATAAATAAGCCAAACAAATATGAAAAACTGAATAACCGAAACCGACTTAAACTGAACCAAACAATTATAATGGTTCGGTTAATCGACTGTTTGATTATAGTTACGAATTTGGGTAAAAACCCCTAATGACATATCTGTCAGTTCTAAAAACACTATCGGGCACATAATATAACCAAACAGGTATGCCACTGTATATTTTGTTAGCAATTTCAAAAAAATAAGATCTTTTTAGTATGAAAATGAAATATTGAAATTAGTTTAATAATGTATAATAATAGACAATATAATAGCCTACCTCATAATAACCCTTTCTTTCATCCACATAAAAGAAAAGCCATTTTGTTGTTACAACATCAAATGCATGAACAGCTGTAGAGGTGGCAAATGGGTTGGGTTGAGTCGAAATGGGTTATGTGTCAGAACGGGTTAGGATTGAAAAGGGTTAGGGTCGAAACGGGTTATGGTCGAAATAGGTCACTTAAAAAAAGGGTTGTTTTGGTTAGGGTCGGAACGGGTTAAGGTCAACAGGTTCGGGTCAAATCGGGTTTCGAGTCAGTTTTTTTTACCAACGAATCAGCGCATTTTCAACACGTTACAGCTCGTTTTAACATCGAAAACTCATTTAAGCGACTTTTTCAGTTCGTTTCAGCACTTAACAACTCGTTTAAGCGAATATTCATTTTGTTTCAGCAATTAACAGCTCGTTTAAGCAAATTTTCAGCTTGTTACAACAATTAACAGCTCGTTTAAGAGATTTTTGAGTTCGTTTAAGCACTTAACAGCTCGTTTAAGCGAATTTTCAGTTCGTTTCAGCACTTAACAGCTCGTTTAAGATATTTTATTGTTTCAGCACTTAACAGCTCGTTTAATAGATTTTTGAGTTCGTTTCAGCACTTAACAGCTCGTTTAAGCGATTTTTTAGTTCGTTTCAGCACTTAACAGCTCGTTTAAGAGATTTTCAGTTCGTTTCAGCACTTAACAGCTTGTTTAAGCGAATTTTCAGTTCGTTTTAGCACTTAACAGCTCGTTTTTGCCCGTTTCAGCAAGTTACATAACCAATACTTTAAACAGGGTAAACAATGATGACATTTCCTAACCAAAACATCATTTAAGGACTTTAAAATTACATATTTGCACAGTGTCTTTATCCAAAATAACAATGATGACATTAAACAATTCAAAACAACTAGAAACCCTACTACAAGTTGCATGCCTGGTCAACACAAGTTGTTCCTCCATCTCGATCTCGTTTCATCTAAATATGTAAAGATGGAAAGTTGTTTAATAATACATATACAAACATAAAATTAAATTTCAAAGAGAATTGAGTTTTTAATACCTCTCGGTCAATATAAAATTGCTACTATTATAACTCGGAATCAACGTTTCAATGTCTTCAGCAAGTTGTTCCTCCATCTTGATCTCGTTTTCATCTAAATATGTGAAAAATGAAAGTTGATATATTAATAAACACATATACATAAAATTTAGTTGCAAAGAGAATGAACTTTTAATACCTTGTAATTCATCCAATCAATCTTGAGCGCATAGCAACGCCTCGACATTTGATGGTAGAAGTGAAGTTCGATACTTGCTCAAAACCCGACCTCCAATACTAAAAGATGATTCGGAAGCAACAGTAGTTATTGGGATGCTCAATAGATCACGAGCTATTAGAGCCACTTTTGGATACCTTCCTTGATTATCCTTCAAATACCGTAACATCAAGTGGTTGTTTTCTGTCAAGTTGAGGTTCATCTAAGTACAATGTTAACTGAGACTTTTCGTTAACATCATTTCTATATTGGCTTTCAAATGAGTCAAATCCCTCCAACTCGTCCAACGTGTTGTCACCAACCTTTGAACTCTCGGGCCTCAAAGAATCGGGCATTGTCTCCGATTGAATGTCATACTCCATAAATAGCTTATGAATGCCATCAACGATAGTCTTCAATATCGTTTTTCGCTCTTCAACTTTCATGACAAGTTTTGAAAAACAATACTCAGCAAGCTTAACCTTGTACCGTGGATCTAAAATAACCGCAAAAGATAACACCTTACTATAACTTTCCGAATATTTATCAAACTTTTTTTCATGTCTTTTGCCATGTTACTAATAACATCTTCCGTATTGCGAATTGCTTCTTCAATATGCAATTGAATTTTCCACTCTTGATGAAAATATAAGTTGGAAGTCGGATATAAGCTTCCCAAAAAAAAGTAGTGATATCATAGAAAGGTTTCAAAAATTTTGTGATTACTTCCACCCTTTCCCATTCCTCTTCTGATTGATTACTCTTAAAATTGGAATCAACTAGTGCTAACTGAGAATAAGGCCGACGATAAGCCAATTCACAATCAAGCATAATATACGTAGAATTCCATCTCGTTACGATATCTTGATGAACATGTTTACCGCACCGTAATGAAAATAATTCGATGCATTCTGCGAACTTACACTTCCTAGCAGTACTTCCTCTCACATACTTAACCGAATCTCGAACCTTTTCAATGGCTCCTTCAATTACTTTCATTCCAACTTGAACAACAAGATTTAATACATGGGCACAACAACGCACATGAGTATAATCACCATCACACACTAATACTTTATTCAAACGCAAATGACTTTTCAAAGAAGATACTAAAACATCATTATACTTTGCATTATCCAATGTTACTGCGAAAATATTTTTCTCAATACCCCAATCTGCTAAAAAGTTGATCATGTGCTCTTCTATGATGAAACCAGTGTGTGGAGGAGGTATAAATCTAAAATTTAGTACCTTTCTTCTTAAAACCCAATCCTCATCAACATAATGAGCTGTCAATGCCATATATCCGTCCGTCATGAGTGAAGTCCATAAGTCAGAAGTCAAACATATCCTACTAGTCATGCTTTATAATTTATCTTTAAGAATCATCTTCTCCCGATCATATATTCTTAAGATATGCGACTTTGCAGTGTTTCTTGTCATGTCCTTTACATCAGGATGTAAGAATTTATGCAAATCTCGTGTTCCCTCGTGTTCAACATAACTAAAAGGATAGTGATGTTTGATTATGGAAATTGCTATCTTCTCTTTATACATTTCTAGATCTAAAAGGGCACGCTTTTTTAGTGGACCTGGCTCATCAATATCAAAACACTTAGGGATATGTCGTTTTAAGTTCGATGTTCCCAAATTTGTACCAACCTTGTACTTTTGTCCACATGCTTTACAACTTACTTTCTTCGTCCCATCAGGTTCAACAATTACACATTCAAAGTAGTCCCAAACATAAGAACGTTTACTTGAATCATTTGAATTAACTTCATCATCTCGTTACTCACTTATACTATGTTGATCAAAACCAGTGTTGCTTGACACATTTGCCAAATATTCTTGAATCTTGACCTACCAAAAGTCATGTAAAAAATATTAACAAAAGTAACATAATGCAAGTATAACAAATCCACTTGTAAACATAAATTTCGAGTCAAAATGATGTGTGTCCAAATTAAGAACGTATTAACTGTTATATATATATATATATATATATATATATATATATATATATATATATATATATATATATATATATGATAATATAAACCAAAACGTCGATTATATATTATATCCAAGTTTCGAGCGAATACATACTAAGTTTTACTCACTTCTCAATAAATTCTTTTTGATCAAAAGATCAAAAGCAACATCTTATTTAGAAAGCAAAAGGTAAAACATCAAGATCAAGAAACATTGCCCAAATTTAAAGACACAAACTTTTTATCCCAAATACTCAATCAATGATCAAATTCCATTCAAAACCTTCTTATAATATTATCTTAAATTCAAGAAAATCATGAAAAAATACTCAATAACTAAATAACTTAAGTTACTGATCTTATAAACCTTCTTATAATACTCAAGCAATTTTCAAAACTTAATAACTAAAGTTACAATAAAGAAAAATGACAGGTATTGTATGTGTATCTAACTTGTATTCTAAATCACAAATCTTGCGAACAAAGAAAAAATTAGATCATTATCTTCTTTATTTGTATCAACCATTCACCATAAAGTTTATTAAACAAAGAAAAAATTACAATTTCAATCTATATTATAATAAAAAGAATAAATAATATATTTTAGGGTTTGTGAGGCCATTAGATCATTATCTTCTTTATTTTCTCACACAAACAAGAAAGATCTAAGAAAAAGATGAAGCGTTAATCTGAAAGATTTAATGATATATAAATTGTTAGCCTATCCTTGATTTGATTCAACTAACCAGAATTTAACAATTATCCAAGCATATAAAATGAATCAACTGTTCATATCATAGATCTGGACAAAATTGTAATTTTGTATATTCAAAAGGACAAAATTGTAATTATGGACCCAATCCATAATTTTGTATATTCAAAAGGACAAAATTGTAATTTTTTTCTTAAACAAATACAAACCTAACAATTTTATGATTGTAGTTCAATCAAGCTAAAATCAAGAATACCCACAAAACCTAACATTAAATAAAGACAAACCCTTTTCAAAAAATTATAAAAAAGAAAGTCAACATGTTAACAATGTTACCCGGAGATGAAGATGTGAAACAATTAAACACGGCGACGGCAGTGCTGAAGGGAAGATATTACCGACGGTGGTGGTGATTGGTTGTAGGCGGCGACGGCGAATGGCGGCGATAGCAAACGGTGGTGGTGAATGGTGATGAAGATATTATTCAGATACTAACTAAACCTTACTGTCGGCGAACAGGTGTCTGACCCATTGTTTGCTGAATTGCTGGAGAAGAAATACTAGAGTAACCCTAACCAACCCTTTTGTTTAGAACGGTCAACCCAATTTGACCCAATTCAAAAATTTGGGATTTTCATGAATAACCCATTTCAACCCTTTTAATTAAATTACCCAACTCATTTCAACCCATAAGATTTTAAATTTAACCTAAACTGACCCAATTAAATGACTTGGGGTCAGAAGTGCCCCCTCTAAACAAGAGTATGTAACATTACCTAAGATAAATGTTAAAAAGACAAAATGTTAAAATCGCCCCTTGCTTCTAAATGCAACAAAAATGCATACCCAAACTGTTTGTTAATGTTTTCATAACCGGATTGAACAGCGAATCGGACTGGCTACCGATTCCCAGTCCGACCGACTATGCAAATTAAAACTCAAAATGACTATTAATGCCAAAAAGTGTTAAATAAAAAAAATACTTTTTTTTACTCATAGTAAACCAGTTCAACTGGTCCAGTTGGACCGATCCAAACCGGCCAGCTATTTAACAATGGGCGAACTACATAGAACCGGGCCGGTCGAACCGGTCAGTCTAAAAAGCAATGTTGTCTATTTCCTAAAATACCCTGCAATATCTATTTTATATTTTCTGATCCAACATAATGCAGCTTAATTGTATAATTTACAAAAGTTATTGTTAGGCTTGAAAATAAAGGCTACCTTTGAATACAAACGCCAGCCTCAACAATGCCTGATTTTATCATTTCAATTGCAATAGTTGTTACTATTCTAGTCCATTGAACTCCTATCATAAACAAATTAAGAATATATTAAAACGTAAGATACGGATTTTGAAAAGAATCATGCAACAATACATAATATTAAATACCTGATTTCCTAATATATATGCATAAAGATTTCTACCACTTCCGGGTGTTCAAATATCAATATTCTGTAAATTGATGCTGCAAGTTTAATTCATTAACACTACTAAACAAATTTAATATGCAAATTAAACATGTTTTCACCTTTGCATTAGTATTAACAGTATCAACTGCATTTTTTGCATGGCCATCATATACAGACAACGTTGATAAAATCGTAAACCTTTTTGTGAAATTACTCCACTAGTACTGCAGTATTTTTGTCTGCTACACATGCCAATCTAAACTGGTTAGCAAATACTAACTTGAAAATTGTAATCAATCAATCAATCAATCAATCATACCCAGTAAAATCCCACCGACAGCAGAGCTATAGGTAAGGTCTGGGGAGGGTGGGATGTAGGCACACCGTACCTCTATCCAAAGGAATAAAGAGGTGGCTTCCAGAGAGACCCTCGGCTCTAAGAACATGTGTATGAAGCAAAAAAAGGAAATCAAAGTTTAACAGTTATATAAAAAACTACTACTAATTATAATAATATTAATAAAAAGGTCACAGTTTAACCGCAATAAAAGAGCTAATAATAATAATAATAAAATATGTAAGGGAAATACCATTATGGTATGTGACCTAAATAAGTTAAGTCTAAGCCCTAAGGTATTCAATTCTCTCTAAAAAACCTTAACTTGAAAATTGTAATCAAACTGTAAAAAGAAGGAATCTTACTTTACACATTATGATCTTCCTATCAAAGAAGCTGGAAAGTTTTTGTTTCCGGTTGATAATTCAACTTCAACGGGTTCTTTGGTTGGTGTTGGGACCGATAATCGTGCGTGATCAACACCCAGTCTAGCACGTACAGTAGGAACAACCTCAATTTAAAAACATAGAAAAAGAATGTATAAATAAAAATAAATGAACTTTCTGCAAATTAAAGTTTAAAAGCTCTCGGTATCATGTGAAGACCTAATAATTTAAGTTTGTAAATGCGCATACAGATTGTTTGTTTTGGTTCATTTTTCTAATTATTTTTGTTTGTAGAGATTGTTTGTTTTAGTTCATTTTTCTTATTATTTCAGTTTGTAGTGTAGGTAGACAGTGGCTTTATTGGTTCAGCTAGATCATGCTGGCTTCATAAGCCTAAGAAAGTGCACCAGTTCTTTGTACTCTATATAGACTTCCTTATATTCCAATATGTTCACTCACCAAACCAAAATTTCCTTACATGAAGTCGTCTTCAACCTCCGTTCATTCTTCTGCAACATGACACCTTCAGAAACCACCATCACTGATGGAAGAATCTGTCAATTTCGGCAAAAGCTACAATCATAATTATTAAAAGCGATAAAAGCACACGCCTAGGCGTAATTTTTGGGCGAAGCTTTGGTTTCCCGCTTCTTAATGCTAAAGGTGCATATCCAGGAGACACTTCCAACTTTTTTTGTTTTGTTTTTTTTTTATTTTTTCTGATCTTTTTTTTTATCTTTTATTGATTTCCTTTTTTTAAATCAATAACTGATTGATAAGAATCACCTAAAAACAGGTCAACTTACGTAATTTACTCCAACATCATAGATAATTCTTTATCCTGTATTAATTTTGTTTTTTATATTCTAGTTAAGCTATATATATATATATATATATACACTCAAATTTAAATATCATTATTTTATAAAATTTTATTAATTTTTTTTGTATTGGTTAAATGTTTAATTGTTAATTGCGTTGAATTTTTATTATATTTGGGAGTAATAATAGTTTTATATATCTATTACATATATATTTTATTGTGTTTTTCTTTCTCAGGTCGTCGTATTTTTTTCGCGTAGGCCCTAGACGAGGCCTATGCGCCTTTGATACTATGGCTACAACAAAGTAGATACCGATGACAACGAATCCAGTGCATTATTCAACTAAATAATCGATTAACACTCTTAATATTAGGTATTCTATACCAAAGAATAACATACCTTTTATACATTTGAATATGACTTTCCATTAATGTTTGCTTTGTGAGGCCTCTTTCCCGGTGCCCCACGTTGGCGTTGGATTTACTCATAAACACAGTTCTAAATATCATAGTTAAATTACACTATCACAGAATCAATAAAACTTCAACTATTCGTTTCAAAACATTCAAACCTGTTTTTAAAAACATAACATAAAAATATCTTATTTAAATATCATGACAAATCATCATATGCCAGTCACGTCAGTCCTGCCATGTGTCTCCCTCAGGCTAGCTGCTTTAGCCTATTTACCTGCGTGCATACTAAAAGTCAGCTACGCTGAGTGAGTTCTAGTTAATCATGTAACATAGAATACATTCATATATTATACGCACGCATCCGAAGATACATATTGTATACTTAACATGTTTGTTTTTCTTTCGTAAATACACAATATATAACTTCTCTCTTTCTTTCTTTCTTTCTTTCTTTCATACTTTACATTTATTCATTCTTTACATACTTATATGTTTTAAAGAGCACGCCCTACTTCTTCGAGTATTATTACGGCCCGGTCCCTTTTCTTCCTCAGATATCATAGGGTATGTTCCCTTCTTCCTCGAGTATTATTAGGGCTCGGTCCCTTTCTTCCTCGGATATTAGTAGGGTCCGGTCCCTTCTTTATCGAGTATTATTAGGGCTCGATCCCTTTCTTCCTTACCTTACCATTCTTTTATATGTATTTATAACTTTCATGCATAGCATACATATATCATCCATAAATCATATATAAACAATCACATCTTCAAACTATCACCTGGCAGTACATGCAGTATCCGAAGATCGTTCACGTACCGTCAAGCATTCATTCATAAATTTCACATAAATCATATAAGGCATACACTTACCACTTAAAGTAAGTGTATTAACTAATCACATCGAGTATGCACACAGTCCAGAAAACATAACAAGAATATGGGGCTAGAAAATCACCTTGGCCCAATTCCTTTCAGAGTTAATGGTAACTCCTTTCCTTAATTGGGCGAGGCTAACTATATAACAATTACATGTATCAATTAACTAGCCTATCCCTATCATATTTCTAGGTTGTTGTATCCCCTAGCTACGGGGGTTCGGGGGCAGCGCCCCTGGCAGCAAGGTTCTAGGGGTGGCAGCCCCTAGCGGGGTCCAAGAGGGCAGAGCCCCTGGCTAGGGTTAAGTTGTCAGGTCAGCTTGGAAAAATTTTATTTTTATTAATAAGTCTTTACTAAAAACCTCATCAGAAAACTAAAGTTCAATTATTTAATCAAATGTTACCTTTCCTTATTAAACAATTACTTATCTTTAGCTCATTTATCATATAAGTCCATATCTATCGTTTATGTACGTATACGCTGTTTATCTTTCGTTTATTCGGAAAAATCATTTTAAGAGTATAAGTCCACTGGCGTATAAGTTCACATGCTTATAAGTCCATATCAAGTCCGTATAAGTTTACTATTGGCGTATAAGTTGAATCTGGCATATAAATTACACTAGCGTATAAGTTGTTTTACGACGTATAAGGTGTCTCGCGTATAAGTTATATTGGCGTATAAGTCTTTTAGGCGTATAAGTTCCTTCTGGACGTATAATTCATCCAGCGCATAAGTTATACATATACGTCTACATACATACACGCTACGTATATCCATATCCGTTGTGACTTATACGGAACATACATACACGCTGCTGCTTGGCTTACACGCTGCTTGACTTACACGAAACCTACTTACACGCTGCTTGACTTACACGGAACCTACTTAATCGCTGCTTGACTTTTACGCTGCCTGAACTTATACAACGTATAAGTTTAGTTCAGCTCCTTATTATGTGTTTTTGAGGGTTTTCTTCGATTCCGTCGCTGTCGGCAGCCGTTAACCACATGGTTGGTCGGGGTCAGATCGTTTATGACCTGGGTAGCTTCGTGGTGTCTAGATATGAGCTAAGGTGGTCGTTAGGCTCGTTTTTGGTTGATCAAACCCCCGAATAAAGCTAGATCTAGATCCAAATGGCTCAAACGGCATCATGGGGCTGCAATGTCAGGTTCAAATATGTTGGGTCAGCTGAGATGAATAATTTCTTACCTTCGGTTGGTATCAGATCGTTGAATATAGTAGAGTAGAGAGTGTTTGGCTTAAGTGTGTGTTTTTAATGGTGTAGGGTATGGTGTAGAATGGATGGAAATAGAATGGATTAGGGTTTAAAGGGTATTTATACTCCTTAAGCCATTGACCTTAGGTCCATCTTTCGTTTTTAGTCTATAATTAATTAAAGCCCACCATACCTTTTATCATATTATTTTATTACTATCTCTACTAACTCAAATTAGTTTCTCTAACGAAATTAATATATTAATATTATCCTAGGAAATTTCGGGATTTTACAAGTCTTCCATACTTAAAGAGGTTTCGTCCCTGAAACCTAACTATTACTTAAGAAAGCCTGGGTAAAACTTGTGCATCTCATCCTCAACTTCCCAAGTAGCATTCGAACCTTTGTGATGCTTCCATATCACGAAGCTGCTTTTCCTGACGGTCCAATATCTCAATAGGTTGTTCGATGTAGTTCAACTGTTCATCAGCCTCGATGTCTACTAACGACACGTGGGACGTGTCATCAGCTAGACACTTCCTTAGGTGAGAAATATGAAAGGTAGAGTGAATCCCTTCTAACTCTTCCGGCAAATCCAATTTATAAGCTACTTCTCCAACACGATCTACGATCATAAACGGTCCAATGTACCTTGGAGTCAACTTCCCTCTCTTTCTGAACGAATAATTCCCTTCCAAGGGGAGACCGATCTCACCCCAAGATACAGGGGTTCTACAGCATCTACCATACAACATTTCAAACGGTGGCATACCAATACTCGAGTGGTAGCTTTTGTTATAAGAGAACTCTGCCAGATGAAGATGATCATCCCAACTTCCTCCAAAGTCTAAAACACAAGCACGTAGAATGCCTCAAGGGTTTGGATAGTCCTTTCAGATTGCCCATCTGTTTGAGGATGATACGTCGTACTGATGTTCAGTCTTGTTCCCATAGCTTCATGGAACTTCTTCCAGAATCTCAACGTAAAACTCGTGTCCTTATCAGACACGATCGATAACGGCACTCCATGTCTTGCCACAACCTCCTTTATAAACACATTTTCTAACGTTTCTGACGAGATGGCTTCTCGTAAAGGCAAAAAGTGAGCACTTTTCGTGAAGCGGTCCACGATCACCCAAATGGTATTATGATGTTTAGCTGTACGGGGTAGCTTAATTATGAAATTCATGGTGATGTGTTCCAATTTCTATTCTGGTACCTCTAATGATTGCATCTTCCCATAAGGTTTTTGGTGTTCCGTTTTGACTTGCAAGCAAGTTAAGCACTTACTAACATAATCGACCACGTCGTTCTTCATACCCGGCCACCAGTAGTCTCTCTTAGATCTTGATACATCTTGGTGGATCCTGGATGAATCGAGTATATCGACTTGTAAATCCTTTCCTTTTTCATTAACCCTTCATCTTTAAGCACCTCAGACTGCACCTTGATGACTTCTCCGAAGAGATTTGAGTTAATGATCAACTTATATGACTACACTGTTGCAATGACTTCTTCATTCTTCCAGCTTAGCGCGTCAGCAACCACATTAGCTTTTCCAAGATAGTATTTAATATCACAATCGTAGTCCTTTATTAACTATACCCATCCCCTATGTCTCATGTTCAATTCTTTCTGCTCGAAGAAGTATTTTAAACTCTTATGATCTATGTAAATAGTACACTTAGTACCATACAGATAATGTCTCCATATCCCGAGAGCGTGCACTACTACGTCTAGCTCTAAATCATGCGTTGGGTAGGTACTTTCATGAACCTTCAACTGTCTTGACGCATAAGCTATAACCTTACCCCTTTGCATTAACACACAACCTAACCCATGATACGAGGCATATGTCCAAACGACCAAATCCTTGTCACCATCGGTTAGAGCAAGGATTGGAACTTGCATGAGTCTTTTTTTAGTTCCTTAAAGGCCTCCTCTTGAAACTTACTTCAAGTGAACACTACAGACTTTTGGGTCCGTCCGGTCAACGGTGCAGCTATCTTGGAGAAGCCTTCGATGAATCTCCTATTATAGCCAGCCAACCCTACGAAGTTGTGTATATCAGCCGGGTTATGCAGAGTCTTCCAATTCGTTATTGCCTCAATCTTAGTTGGGTCCACAGTAATCCCTTCAGGATTAATTACGTGACGTAGAAACTGCACTTCACGCAACCAGAATACGCACTTCGAAAACTTAGCATACAACTTTTCCTTCTTCAAAATCTCCATTACTTCTCATAGATGCTCCATGTGGCCAGTCTCGTTTTTTGAATAAATCAATATATCGCCAATGAACACGATAACTGCTTTATCCAACATCGGTCGACATACCCTATTCATCATGTCCATAAATGTTGTTGGGGCATTCGTTAGACCGAATGACATTACGAGGAATTTGTAGTGTCCATACCGCGTTCGAAAAGCTGTCTTAGGGATGTCTACCTCTTTTACCTTCAGCTGATGATAGCATGATCTGAGGTCTATTCATGAGTACCAACTGGAACCTTGTAGTTGGTCAAATAAATCATCAATCTGAGGCAACGGATATCTATTCTTCATCGTAAGCTTATTCAACTCACGATAGTCAATACACATTCTCATACTTCCATCCTTCTTTATAAAAAACAACATCGGTGCGCCCACGCGAAAACACTCGGCCTAATAAAACCTTTATCGAGGAACTCTTGTAGTTGGGACATCAATTCCTTCATCGCAGATGGCGCCAGACGGTAATTAATGAACATGTTTGGTTGTTCATGTTCATTTTCTTGTTCATTTAAGTTAAATTAATGAACATGTTTGGTTCGTTACATGCCTTAGCCGAAGTAGATAGGGTATAATTACTGAAAAGATAAACATAAAACCTGATAATGATATATTATGTAAAACGTCTTGAAAAGTGATTTTCCATTGTAATGGAAGATTTTGATCCTACGATTAAAAATGAGTCATTTTATTTTCAAATGGGTCAAAATTATAATCAAAATTTCAAATGTATAAAAAAGGCCTGATTATTTTGTCACCAATATTGGTTATGTAATCATATTTTTCGCACAAATGTTTTACAATGTTACAAAGAACATAGGTTAATAGTAACATACTTATGAATACAAATTATTATGTTTTGAAGTTTATTGTTAAAAATTACGCCTTGATATATGCTAATAAATTGAGTGGAAAAATATTGTTTTTTTAATATAAAGAAATATAATTTATGAATAAACTGTATATTTGTTGGATAAATTAAAATGGAAAATAAATTATAAACTGAATTTGTGTTTTTATCTTTTTAATTATTATAGATAGTTAGATATATTAATTAGAGAGAGATGAATAAAGTGCTAAAATCGTCACGGACGTTTGGTCAATTACGCGACTTTGGTCCAAAATGTTTCTTTTTCGCAACTGAACCACTGACATTTCCCTTTTGTTGTCAAATACGTCCAAAGTTCTAACTCCGTTAGTTTTCATTGTTAACTCATGGGTATATTTGTCTTTTACCTTCCTTTATAATAATAATAATAATAATAATAACAAATAATAAACCCAACCCTCCTCCCCTCCAACCTGCAACTTTCACCACGGGATGCTATACCGGCACCGAAATCCTCAACCACCCGCGCTTAATGCTTTCCGTCGGCAACCTCCACCGCCATTCACCATCTCCCCCACACCTAAAACCAAAATAGTAAAAACGAGGAGTTGTGTTCTAGGGTTAAAGAGCTAAAGAAAAGCAAAGGTGTTTGTAATCTAGGGTTGCCATCGGAAATACATGGCGGTAGGCGGCTACAAGGAGGTTTGAAACCCTAATATTGTTCAATCAGAAACACATGGCGGTGCTGCTAGTTTCCTAATTGTTGCAACCCTAATCTTGATTGGTCAATTGGAAAAAAATCCCAAATGGGTTGCTAGGAAAATGGAAATAACAAGGGAAGACGGGTCGCCAGTTTTGTAGATCTCTTCTATGCGAAAGTTAAACAAGCCAGGTGATGCCAAAGTTATCAAAGGTGAGAAAGGGATTTTGTTTGAGATGGTGGTGGTGGAAGAGAAATGTTAGAGAAGAAAATGGTGTGACCCACTTTTTTTTTTGTTAAATTTAAATCATTACTATTAGAATGATCGTTTTACCCCTTAGTTTATGTTGTAAAAATAGTAGTGTTATCAATTTGGATATAATTATCAAGAAATTGGGAAACCTAAATGGTTTATGTGACATTTGTGACAAAATGATATACGCCTTATTTACTACGTAACGAGTGAACAATTAATCGGTTAATTCTTATCGATTAAACGAATAACCGAACGATACCGGTTATGACTCGTATATATATTGAGGGTCACATATATTATAGTGACTAACATACTGATATTAAGAACCCAGTACATGCAAATCCATTTCAACGAAAAGAGTTTCGTTTAACTATACGTTGTGAACTTAAACGCGATCGTTAACACCAAAACAAGAATTGCATCATCAGTCAAGCCGAAAAAGATTTAAAGAAATCTTATATAAGATGTTTTAAGCAATCCGTGAAAATATTATGGAATTTTACAACAATTCAATATATTTTTCTTAGTTTACAAAATCTAGCTGACAAACACTTGTTTTTGCGTTGTTTGTCAAACCCGAACTGTTTTTCTCGTCAAAAACGGAACCTGAACTAAATTTGTGACCGAGATTTAAGATCATGCACACAAAACGAGGAATGTGGGCCAAAAGAGGGGCCCATGCCCCCCACAGATATTTTTCGTATAAAATAATATATTCCTTTTATGTTTTCACACCATATCATTTATCAAATCAAAACATAAACCTAACCATCTGAGTTCTTCAACTTTTCCAGTAAACCATGAGGTATGATTCCAAAATAACAAGTTTTGATCTTGCTTTTAACCAGTTTAAATTATAAAAACATGTTTTGACTAGTATAAAACACGTTTAACCGTCTAAAAACTCATAAAATCATCTAAAAACATGTTAAACATTAATACAAACTAGAAACATATGATTAGAACATTTATATTATGTTTTTACGGTTAAAAATTCGGTTTGAAACCCTAAACGAAACTCTAAGTAATAAGGCTTGATGATGGATGATTAATCCTTGGTTTTGTTGCATTTGATCTGTAGATACTTGCTATAACTAACCAAGGACCCGGAAACTTGAACAGAGAGCTTACCCGATCGAAAAACCGACAAGGTATTACTGGTTTAGTCATTTAGGGGTTGTTTGTGCTTCGATTATGACGTGCATGTTGTGGTATAGGAAACTTTGCAGGATCCTTAGGGATCATATAGGTGAGTCCCTGTTAAAATTTAGTAATTTTTTGATAAACGAAGAATATTTGGCTAAATTTTTTACCGTTTATTGGCGTTTTATTATGAAAAATAGTTAAACTTTTTGAAAATTATGAAATTTTGTTTAAAAATCATCTATGTTATGGTAAGATCACAGGTAAATTGTTGAATCACTTGGATATGTCTAAATATAGTTGGTGCATTTGTGTTTATTCTAGTTTTAACAGTCAAAAAATACACAAAAGGGTATTTTGGCCAAATAACTAGGTTCTGGAAATTTGACAGGTTTTATGTTATGGTATTGTGATCATTCAGAAAAATTATCGGATTTTTGGGAATTGTTCGATATAAACGGGTGATTTATCGGTTAAAGAAATAAAAGAATTTTTATAAATAAATTTATAAGTGACAAAATTCTGGAATATTTTTATTAAATTCTACAGATTTTAATTTATTTGTAAAAAAATTCTCATAATTTATATATAATTATATAAATAGTTATGATAATTTAAAGATTTAAATTATATATGTTTAGATAAAACCGACAGCATTATGTTTAACGAACTGACTGGTATGTCAAAACGTCAAAGTGTTCAAATATCATAGTTTTGAACGGATTTGATAAAAACGAACTTTTTACGCGATTTCCGGACAATTCAGGTGGATGGTACGCGTTTTGTACAATCAAATCCGTATGAAATTGGAAACGAACCCTGCGACCAATCCAGATACTGAAACCTTAAATTTCTTTTATAAATCAAATCATTTTATCAAACAGTATGTTTACTTAAGTTTTTGTGATCTTACCTATTTCCAAAACATGTAAACGACCAACTTGGTAAGGCACGGAAAACGGTGAAACAGAGCCAACATTGGTTTTGAACATTTCATAAAGTACAACGTCACAATCTAAGACTACTGACATGTTTGGGGCGTAACAACCATACTCATACAAGATATACAACCCAATTTAGTTTAAGACTATACTAGTGTTAATAGTACTATACCGATTATACGATTCACGCTATAATCGAGGCTTTATACATACTGCACGTGTAATTGATTGATACTACAATAAGGTCAGTTTCATTACCTCACATTTTAAACTGTTTTATGAACATTTGGGGTGGAAAACATGTTTATATATACCTATTTATTTGAACATGTTTAATGATGTGAATTATCTTAGTGCTAACACTTGAAAGGCATCCCACACGAGTGATTAACTACGAGCCGAATGCATATGAATAATACTATTAATTTGACAAACCCAATTGACAGGGCAGTGACGTATGCCGGAACATGTTTTTTACAATTGCACATGACCATGCGAACCTTTTGTAACGTGTTATGTGGTGTTAGACATAGTACCTGTTGGGGCAAATAGAGCCAATGTGGCCATAGGAAGTGCGTGGGCAGTGGAGGCTACGTAATAGAAGCTGGTCGAGGATTCACTTGTGGCTTAATATAATTACATCACCTACATACAAAACATGAATACCATGATTACGTATACTGGTTTTGTTTAAACTTGTGAAACTCACCAACTCCTTGTAGTTAACCAGTTTTAACATGCTTTTCAGGTAAGCTGAAGTTGGAATGAATTGCTTATGTGCTAAGAATGAGACTGACACGATGTAGATAAACGCAAGTATACTAATAAAGAATAACCGGTCAAGAGAACCGGTTTTGTGTATTTATCAAGTTTGTAAACTTAGTACAAAACAATGTAACTTGATGTAAATTAGTTTGTTAGTTTTCTTTATAAGCAATGTGGTTGATACTAGAGGTGTCTGTTGCATTCCCGTATTACACTTCCCCATTTACCTAGTCCGGGTGTAACAGAAATAAGTATAAGAGCCATTAGTTATAAAGAATTAGGATGTCCCTTAGGATACCCTAACATAACTGTAGGCTCGATTAGCTCAGGGAATATATAATATATAGTATTATAAATTGATGATTCTCGTTTAACATTCGAATAGGAAAAAAATAGCAACATATATGTATAAAATCTAATATTAATTATGTATAAATAAATTATTATATGTGCTAATGTGTACGAATATGTGTTTGTATTAAACTGTATAATACTACTTTTTATTATAATTAATAATATTATACTAAACTTTATACAGAGGGATGTCGAGAACCAGAGATGAAGCATTTGATGAAGTACCAACACTATCTGTTGAGAAGGAAGAACCAGAAAAAGACCCGGAGGAGAACGAATATGTAGAAATTGATGAAAATGAGAGAAATGACGTGATTTTCTATGAGGCATCCATTATTGAGCCTAACTTATCAGGTTATAGGTTTGATAGTTATCCCCCTAGGGCATCACCTAGAAATGAGACAGGTGCCACCCTTACCACCCACCTATTAGAGCTCCTAAATCTCTCACACCATCATCACACCACACCATGGTGACTACCCCTACTCATAGAGCTAATTAGACTGACTGTACTAGTGTACCACCACCTAATAGTATGCTTTCCTCACCCAGATCGACCTATCATAGGAGACAAATCTCACACATACAGATTACTGGGATGCCACTTCCTAGATGGGGTATGCCTACACCCGACCAAGAACCTTCCCATCTAGCCAACCCAACCTGGTTAGGAGTATTGACTGGTCAAGTAGTAGAACACTCAATGACTGTAACCACTTACATCCAGAAAAGGTGTGTGCTAGATACAACAAGTTATGATGAACTTACAGCGATCCGATGAATATCCTCGGCGGTGTCTGGACAAGGTGACAACCCAGTCATGGTTGTCAAGCAGTTTTTGTTGCCTTAGTGGATGTTTGTGAATGATTATTGTATTATATACTTATGGATAAATAGAAATAGAAGTAGTATGGTTTGTTGTACGTAGGCTTTTGATAACCCATTCAGCACTGGTAGTAGCATGTTGCGCTGACATAGAGAATGTTTTTAATCTACTATTATAACGTGTAATTAAGCGATGGCCTGTACCAGGTTAAGCCTATGTGCTGATTTTGGAATACATATGTACGGTAACAGTTATGTGTAACACAAATGTGTTCTTTGGTGTGCACTTAAGATTATAATTATATTGGTAATGTACTTGCTATGGTGGACATGTTACTAATTACTATATATTTGACTATTGTTATATAATGGCCCCAGAGAAAATTAATACTATATCTGAGGCGGAAGTGGCCGAAATGATTGCCCGACAATTTCAAGCAGTGATTCCGACTATAGTTACACAAGTCATTGTTGGTGTACGTGCTAGTACAACTGTTAACCAATCGTCAAATACTAATATAGCGATGAATACTACTTCCCCGTTGGATACTAATAATGTCACAATCATAACTCCCCCACCGTATACCAATACTTCTAGTAACTCGAATCCCACATGTTGGAAATGTTCTTATGAACAGTTTAGGCCGTGTAGATCTATACATTTCTATGGTACTGAGGAACTAAACGGATTGATAAGATGGATTGAAAAGACCGAATCCATAATTAACATCAGCAGATGTCCACCATAATGTCCAGTTAAGTATGCTACTAACATGTTTGTTGATCATGCCTTAATGTGGTGGAATATGATTATACAAACTCGGGAACAAGAAGCGATTAACAGTATGACATGGACTAAACTTAAAACACTTATATTAAAACATTTCTGACCAAGAAATGAAATCCAGTATTTGGAACACGAACTCTGGAATTTGGAAATGAGAGACGCTAAACATTTAAGTTACAGAAACTATTTCAACGAATTGACTCATTTAGTATCATGGTCAATTATTCCGGAACCCAAGCGCATTGAGCGCTACATTTGGGGATTGACCCCCCAGCCGTGAGAAGTATTGTCAATTCCATAGCCCACCCAACTTTATAGAATGTCGTATAACAAGTCGGCATCATTACTTTTGAACTTACAAGAAACGATGTATTATGAGTACAAAGGGAATCGTCTAGTCTGAAACGAACTAATTGTACCTCTAGAGCACAAGTGAAACCTCAGAATAAACGAATCCATTATGCAAATCAAAGTTATGCCATAACCAGTTCCGACATGAAATAAGATACATACAAAGGGTCGTGCCGAAATTTGAAGAATGTAATTTACATCATACAGGTGAATGTCGAACGGCCGTGTGCCAAAGGTGTGGAAAGAATGAGCATTATGCCCAAATTTGAAGAAATATAATGGATACTCCAAATCGACGACCTCAAACAACCAAACCTCTCCATCCACAAACACCTAATCGTAAACCAACTCGACAACGATCTATTCATCCAACCCCACCTATAAGGAACCTTCGTACGTTTTATAAACGTGGTAGCATGGAACACCATAAGAAATATTGTCCTAAATTGAACCTTTGTGTAGTAAGAAACCAAAACCAAAGGCAAACATCAACTTCTAATCCAGCTAGGGGACGCGCTTTTGTAAATGAATCAGAAGAAGCGCAACAGGATCTCAATGTAGTAACAGATACATTCATAGTTACTGCTTAGTACACATCCGGTGTGTTTGATTCGAGCGTTGATAGAATCTTCGTATATACCAACCTCTACCATTGGGGAATATACCGGGTAGTGAAGTAATAGGTACTTACACTATATAACTCATTAAGGATAAGTTTTAATTAGTAATCAAATAGTTCGAACCTGCCCTTTTATCCTAAACGACCAGTCTTTTGTTATCGACTTCCTATCTAAGTTTTGTTATCGACCAGTCATTAAGAATTAGGAAGTTTTGTTGTAATAGTCGATATGGACTGACTATCTAAGTTTAAGTCAGAAATCATTTGTTAGGACAAATTTATTAGAATTCTTATTTTGGACAATGTAATAATCACTGTACAAGGATTGAAAACTGGTACTATATTGCCTCTCTTATCTCATCTTAAAGAACTAAGATACTTGTGTCAAGGTTGTATGGTGTATTTAGCAAGTGTAACAATTAAGAAACTAATGAAAAGCGTTTGGAAGACATCCCAGTGGTACGTGAATATTCAGATGTGTTCCCTAATGAATTACCTGGTTTACCACCGACCTGACAAGTTGAATTTCGTATTGGTCTAATACCAGGAGCAGCTCCAATTTCTAAGGCACCTTACTTGTTTGCGCCTTCTGAAATGAAAGAACCATCCAATCAATTATAAGAACTACTGGATAAGAGTTTGATACGACCTAGTTATTCGCCTTAGGGAGCACCGGTGTTGTTTGTGAAAAAGAAGGACAATTTTTTTCACATGTGTATTGATTACCGAGAATTAAACAAAGTGAGTATCAAGAATAGATACCCCTTAGCTCAAATTGACAACTTGTTTGACTAACTTTAGGGAACAAAATATATTTCTAAAATCGATGTGAAATCCAGTTATCACCAAGTGAAAACTCAGGAAGAAGATATTCCAAAAGCAGCCTCTCGAACTCGGTATGGTCACTATGATTTATTAGTTATACTTTTTGGGTTAACCAACGTACCGGCAGTAGTTATGGGCCTTATGAACCGAGTCAGTTAACCCTACCTTGACAAGTTTGATGACATTCTGATATCCTCGAAAAGTAAGTAGGAACATGAGAAACATTTACGAGTAATTCTGGAGTTGTTAAGACAAGAGAAACTGTATGCAAAGTTGTCCAAGTGTGAATTTTGGATGCAAGAGGTGCAATATTTAGGACGCATTGTAGAACAACAAGGAATTCAAGTAGATCATAGTAAAATAGAAGCTATTAAGAATTGGCAATCACCTACGCCACCGAAAGAAATCCGCCAATTTCTGGGATTAGCTGGGTATTACCGACGTTTTATCTAAAACTTTTCCTAGTATTGCCCAAAATTTAACCCTCTTAACTTAGAAAGACCATGCGTATGACTGTGGTGAATAACAAGAAATGACCTTCCAAACGTTAAAACAAAAGTTGTGTGAATCTCCAACATTAAGTCGTCCATAAGGAGTTGATGACTTGGTAGTCTTATGTGACGCATCTCATAATGGTTTAGGATACATACTGATGCAAAGAAACATGGTAATAGCATATGCCTCCCGGCAGTTAAAAGTACATGAAAAGAATTATATCACTCATGAGTTTTAATTGGGAGCAGTTTTCTTTGCACCTAAGGTTTAGAGACATTACTTGTACGGAACCAAGTGTACGATTTACACAAACCACAAAGGCCTACAACACATATTTAATCAAAAGGAATTGAATATGAGGAAAATAAGATAGGTAGAACTGTTAAACGATTATGATTATGAAATTATATACCATCCAGGCAAGGCCAATAGAATAGCCCTACCGAGTAAATTCATGAAAATTCTATCCGTTTAGGTACTGACAAGATATATAATGGTTTGAAACAATATTATAGACGACTTGGTATGAAGAAAGATATAGCCACTTATGTTAGTAAATGTGTGACTTGTACTCATGTTAGGGCAAAATATCATAAAACTTCAGGAATGTTACAACAACCTAAAATACCCCAATGGAGATGGGAACCAATTGCAATGGGTTTCCTTATACACCTTCCCAAAACCTCCCGAGGGCAAAATGCAATTTGGGTAATTGTAGACCGAATACATTTAAGTACCGCTTACCAACCTCGAACTCATGACCAATCCGAAAGAACAATTCAAACATTTGAAGATTTGCTTCGTGCTTCCTTACTTGATTTCAAAGGGAACTAGTATCAACACCTCCCACTTATTGAATTCTCTTACAATACAATTACCACAATAATATACAAGAAGCACCATATGAAACATTATACGGGCGAAAATGTAGGTTGCCGCATTGTTGGACAGAATTGGGCGATACTCAAATTACAAGATCCGATTTTATTCAAGAAACAACCGATAAGATTCATAAGATTTAACAAAAACTGAGCGCCACCCATTACCGACAAAAGATCTATGCCGATGTTCGTAGAAACCGTTGTCTTTTGAAATAGGCGACAAGGTGTTCCTTAAAGTGCCCCCATGGAAAAGTGTTATAAGGTTTGGAAAGCCCAGTAAGTTAGCCCCGAGATACATTGGATCTTTTGAGATTATTGCTAAAATTGGTCCGGTAGACTACCTACTGAAATTAAATTACCTTTAGAACTGAGCACTATTCACGATGTGTTTCACATGTCGAACCTGAAAAAGTGTCTTACTGATGAAACGACGATAGTATCACTGGAATATGTGTAGGTAAACGAAAAACTAAACATTGTAGAAGAACCAGTTGAAATTGTAGATGGGAAAACCAAATAGTTAAGACACGAAAACCTCTCATTGGTAAAAGTTCGATGAAACTCACAACGAGGAACCGAATTTACATGGAAACGAAAGGATGAATTCCGAAAGAAATACCCACACCTGTTTCTTAAAAATAAAGCCATTGGTACATAGAATTTCAGGGATGAAATTTCTTAACGGGGGAGAACGTGACATTCGTGACAAAACGAGATACACCTTACGTAACGAGTAAATAATTAATCAGTTAATTCGTAATAATTAAACGAGTAACTGAACGATACTGGTTATTACCCGTATATATATATTGAGGGTCATATATAAGTAATATATATATATATATATATATATATATATATATTATAGTGACTAACATACTAATATAAAGACCCCAGTACGTGCAAAACCATTTAAACAAAAAGAGTTTTATGTGAACTTAAACGCGATCGTTAATACCAAAACAAGTATTGCTTCATAAGTCAAGCTGAAAAGACTTAAAGAACACCTATATAAGATGTTTTAAGCAATATGTGAAAATATTTTGGAATTTTACAACGATTCAGTACGTTTTTTTTTAATTTACAAAACCTAGCTGAAAAACACTCGTTTTTGCGTTGTTTATCAAACCCGAACTGTTTTTCTCACCAAAAACGGAACCCAAACTAAATTTGGGACCAAGATTTTACAACGTGCATGCAAAACAAGGAATATGAGCTAAAAGAGGGGCCCGTGAGCCGCCCATAGATATTTTTCATATAAAACAATATATTCCTTTTATATTTTCACACCTGTTTTCACACCATATCATTTACCAAAGCAAAACATAAACATAACCAGCTGAGTTCTTCAACTTTTCCAGCAAAACCTTGAGGTATGATCCCAAAATAACGAGTTTTGATCTTGCTTTTAACTAATTTTGATTATAAAAACATGTTTTGAATAGTATAAAACATGTTTAAACCATCCAAAATATCTTAAAATCACCTAAAACATGTTTTAATCTTAAGCATGATTACAAACAAGAAACATATGGTTTTTGGCCCAAAAACACAGATTAAAACGTTTATATTACGTTTTTACGGTTTAAAAGTTCGGTTTGAAACCCTAAGTAATAAGGCTTGATGATGGATGATTTATGCTTGTTTTTGTTGTATTTAATGTGTATATACTTGTTATAACTAATCAAGGACCCGAAAATTTGAACAGAGAGCTTAACAGATCGAAAAACCTACAAGGTATTAACGGTTTACTCGTTTAGGGGTTGTTTGTGCTTCGATTTTGACGTGATTATTTGGTATTATTTCGATAAACGGAGAATATAAGAAACTTCACAGGAACAATAGGGATCATATAAGAGAGTCCTTGTTAAAATTTGGTAATATTTCGATAAACGCAGAATATTTGACGAATTTTTTCTCAAAAAATTATGAACTTCTGCTTAGAACTCATATATGTTTAGATGTCTAAACATAGTTGGTGCATTTGAGTTTAATCGGGTTTTAACAGCCGAAAAATGCACAAAATGGTATAATAGACAAAGAATTAGGTTCTAGAAATTTTATAGGGTTTATATTATGGTATTGTGATCATTCAAAAAAATTATCGGATTTTTTTGGAATCGTTCGATATTAACGGGTGATTTATCGGTTAATTATAACTCATAAAATGAATTTTAATAAATAAATAGATAAGTATAAAAATTTTGAAAATATTTTTATAAAATTCTACAGATTATAATTTATTTGTACAAAAGTTATCATAATTTATATATATACATATATATATATATATATACATATATAAATAGTTATGATAATTAAAGATTTAAATTATATATGTTTTGACAAAACCGGCAGCATTATGTTTAACGAACTGACTGGTATGTCAAAATGTCAAAAGTGGTAAAATATCATAGTTTTGAATGAATTTGATATAAACAAACATTTTACAAGATTACCGGACATTTAAGGTGGATGGTACGCGTTCTGTACAATCAAACCCGTATGAAAATGGAAACGAACCCTGCGACCAATCCAGATAATGAAACCTTAAATTTCTTTTAAAAATTAAATCATTTTATCAAACAGTATGTTTACTTAAGTTTGTGATCTTACATATTTCCGAAACACGAAAACGACAATCATGGCCAAGCATGGAAAACGGTGAAACTGAGCCAACACCGGTTTTGAGCATTTCTTAACATACAACTTCATAATCTAAGACTACTGACATGTTCGGGGCGTAATAGCCATACCCGGACTAGATATGTGACCCGATATTAGTTTAGTGACTATACTAGTGTTAACAGTACTATACCGATTATTGGATTCAGGCTATAATCGAGGCATTATACATACTACACATGTAACTGATTGATACTACAATAAGGTGAGTTTCATAACCTCAGGTTTTAAAATGTTATATGAAAATTTGGGGCGGAAAACATATTTATATATACCTATTTATTTGGAAACGTTTTATGATGTGAATTATCTATGTGCTAACACTTAAAAGGCCTCCCACACGAGTGATTAACAACGAGCCGAATGCAATGAATAGTACTATTGGTTTGACAAACCCAATTGACAGGGCCGGTGGGGTATGCCGGAACATGTTTTTACAATTTCACATGACTATGCGAGCCTTTTGCAACGTGTTATGTGGTGTTAGACATAGTAGTTGTTGGGGGCAAATAGAGCCAATATGGCCATAGGAAGTGCGTGGGAAGTGGAGTCCACGTAATAGAAGCTGGACGAGGATTCACTTGTGGCTTAGTATAATTACATCGCCTACATACAAAACATAAATACTATGATTACGTATACTAGTTTTGTTTAAACTTGTGAAACTCAACAACTCTTTGTATTTGACCCGTTTTAACAAGCCTTTCAGGTAAGCTGAAGTTGGAATGAATTGCTTATGTGCTTTGTGCTAATAATGAGACTGATACGGTGTAGATAAACGCAAGTATACTAATAAAGAATAACCGGTCAGGACAACCAGTTATGTGTATTTCATCTAGTTTGTAAACTTAGTACAAAACAATGTAACATGATGTAAAATAGTTGTTAATTTTCTTTATAAGCAATGTAGTTGATACCAAAGGTGTCTGTTACATTCTCGTATTACACTTCCACATTTACATAGTCTGGGTGTGACAGAAGTTGGTATCAGTGCCGTTGGTTATAAAGAATTAGGATGTCCCTTAGGATACCCTAATATAATCATATGCTAGATTAGCTATGGGAATAAATAATATTAAAAAGTATATATTGATGAATCTCGGGATGAACCTGAACGGGCAAGTGGCTTATTATGGTCCGGAAAGTAATAACAGACTTGCTTGTACGAGGGGATTCGGGAAAAACTCATTGAACATTCAAATAGGAAAACAAATAGCAAAATATGTGTATAAAATATAATATTATATATATATAATGATTATATGTGCTAATGTGTAAGAATATATGTATGTATTAAACTGTAATAACACTACATTTTAATATAATTAGTATTATTAAGAATTATTATTATACTAACCTTTTTATAGAGTGATGTCGAGAACCTGAGATGATGCATTTGATGAAGTACCAAAACTATCTGTTGAGAAGAAAGATCCAGAAAAAGACCCGGAAGAGAACGAATATGTAGAAATAGATGAAAATGAGAGAAATGACGTGCTTTCCTATGAGGCACCCATTAATGAGCATGACTTATCAGGTTATAGGTTTTATTTTTTCCCCCCCCCTCCCTTAGGGCATCACCTAGGAATGAGATAGGAGCCACCCTTACTACATACCTATTAGAACCCCTAATCTCCCACACCATCATGACACCACCCCGGTGACTACACCAACTCATAGAGCCAGTCAGACTGACCGTACTAGTGTACCACCACCTAAAAGTATGCTTTCCCCACTCAGATCGACCTAACATAGGAGACGAACCTTACGCATACAGATTACCGGGATGCCACTTCCTAGATGGGGTATACATATACCCGACCAAGAACCTTCCCATTTAGCCGACCCAACCTGGTTAGGAGTATTGACTATTCAAGTAGTAAAACACTCAATGACTATAACCACTAACATCCAGAGAAGGTTTGTGCAAGATACACAACAGGTTATGAAGAACTTACAACGATCCAATGATTATTCTCGGCGGTGTCTAGACAAGGTGACAACCCAGTTATGGGGTTGTCAAGCAGTTATTGTAGCCTTAGTGGCTTTTTGTGTGTGGTTACTATATTATATACATATGAATAAATAGAAATAGAAGTAGTATGGTTTGTTATACGTAGGCTTTTGATAACCCATGCAGCACTGGTAGTAGCATGTTGCGCTGACATGGAAAATGTTTTTAATCTACTATTATTAGGTTAAGTCTCTATTTAGTGAAAAAGTTTAGAACATATATTTAAGCGATGGCCTGTACCAGGTTAAGCCTGCATAATAGTTTTGGAATACATACGTATGTAACTGTTACGTGTAACACAAATGTGTTCTTTGTCATAGTTGTGCGTTTAAGGTTATAATCATCTTGGTAATGTACTTGCTACGGTGGAAATGGTACTAATTAATATATATGACTATTGTTATAGAATGGCTGCGAAGAAAACTAAGACTATTTCTGAGGTGGAAGTGGCCGAAATGATTGTCCGACAATTACAAGCAGTGATTCTGACTATAGTAGCGCAAGTCACTGTTGATATACATGTTGGTACAAATGTTAACCAATCGTCGAGCATTGATACGGCCACTAATACTACACCTTCGCCGAATACTAATATAGCTACTAATACTACTTCCCCATTGGATACTAATAATGTCATGATCAAAACTCCCCCACGATATACCAATACTTCTAGTAACACGAATCCCCCGCGTTGGAAATGTTCATATGATCAGTTTATGTCGTGTAGACCTACAAATTTTCGTGGTACTGAGGAACTAAACGGATTGATAAGATGGATTGAAAAGACTGAATCCGTAATTAACATCAGCAGTTGTCCACCATACTGTATAGTTAAGTATGCAACTAACATATTTGTTGATCATGCCTTAACGTAGTGGAATATGATTGTACTAACTCCGGAACGAGAAGCGATTAACAGTATGACATGGACTGAATTAAAACCCTTATATTAAAATAAGTATGCCCAAGAAATGAAATCCAGAAGTTGGAACACAAACTCTGGAATTTGGAAATGATAGACTCTGATCATTTAAGTTACACAAACCGTTTCAACGAATTGACTCGTTTAGTACCAAGGGCAAGCATCAACTTCTAATCCAGCTAGGGGACGCGCTTTTGTAAATGAATTCCACGAAGTGCAACAAGATCTCAATGTTATAACAGGTACATTCATAGTTACTAATTAGTACACATCCGTTGTGTTTGATTCGAGCGTCGATAGAAGCTTCATATCTGTTAACCTCTAGATTTGGGGAATATACCGGGTAGTGAACTAATAGAAATTTACACTTTAGAACTCATTAACGATAAGTTTATAATTAGTTATCAAATGGTTCGAACCTGCCCTTTTATCCTAAATGACCAATCCTTTGTTATCGACTTACTCTATTAGGAAGTTTTGTTGTGATAGTCGACATGGACTGACTATCTAAGTATAAGTCAGAAATCATTTGTAAGGACAAAACTATTAGAACTCCTATTTCAGACAATGAAACAACAACTATACAAGGAGACAAAACTGGTACTATATTACCTCTCTTATCTCATCTTAAAGAACTAAGATACTTGCGTCAAGGTTGTATGGTGTATTTAGCAAGTGTAACAATAAAGGAAACCGATGAAAAACATTTGGAAGACATCCTAGTGGTACGAGAATATTCAGATGTGTTTCTCGATGGATTACTGATATAATGCTAAATATATATGTACCCTTGTATAGTTAATTTAATATTTAATTAGTTTTTGTTTGTTTTTAGTGAAGATTTGTATACTACTAACATTATTACGTTTTGTAGGCTCCGGGAGTTGATCATGATCAAAAAGGAGGAAAACAAGTCAAAACGTGCCAATACGAGAAGCCGGTATGCATCAGAAAGGAACCAGAAAGAGAACGGTCAGACCAGGCCAGTCTAACCGCCCCCTACTCCCATGCGCCGCGCCGCGTGACCATGAGGGAACACCATGGCTATGCAACACCTAGACCCTTTATTTTCCAGAAAGATTTCATTTTTTGTTCAGTTTTGGGCCCTGTTTCAGTATATAATGTTGGATGAGAAAATGAGAAAGGAAGATTGGAAACTTCTCAATCTCCTTGGAAAATGGCTAAGTATGGAAACTGAGAAAACTTAGGCATCCAAACAAGCTTAAACTTATTCAATCAAGGTATTTTGCCCAAACAAGCAAGGTTATCTTCTTGAAGTCTTCAAAGTGTTAGATCGATCAAGCTACACTTCATCAAGCAAGGTTGTTCTTCAAGTCAAGCAAGATTGGTTTCAGAGCAAACCATTGACTAAACAAAGCTAAAACCAAGTAATTTGGTGGATCGAGCAAGGTTTGTTAATAAATAGTGGTCCAAGCAAACTTGAAGGAAGTTAATGAAGAAATTACTCTAAGGACTTCTGACGAGCAAGGTTCAACCTGGAGCAAGCACTGTGTCACCAGCACACATGAACTTGTTTGATAAGTTAAAAGACAAAAAGTTTGAAGGGACCCATGAAGAACAAGTTTGCTCGTAGGATACATATCAAGCAAAGTTTGATATTATCATGAAGATTGAAGTCTGCTTGATGAATATTTTCTAAGGAAAATATTCTAAGTAAATCTTACTCGGAGAACTGTTTCCAAGCACACTTAATGGTTATCAGGTCTGCTCGATAAGGACAAAATCTACATGCTTACTCGAAGACTTGTTTACACTTATAGTATTTTGTAATATGTTTGAATATGTTAAGAATCAATGATTAGGGTTTCTAGAAGGTGCCAGGGCAGGCCCTTTTAACGAAACTTTAGGGCACGCCTATGACACAACAGACACTTAACGAAGTTTGTTATTTCAGGGGTGTCTTTATCTTGCACGGAAAAGTTGCCAAAAATACAAACATTCCACCTAGAAACGCTAACTGATTTCTCATTTGTATCCTTCATAATATTAAATGGAATTCTTTTGAGTCTCTTTGTGTGTGTTACATTTCTGTCCATTTAGCAATTACTTAAGTTTTAGTGTTTCCGCCATTAATACTTATTGGTTATTCACCAAAGCAATATTTCGTAACCTTCTTGTCGTCACGCTTGTGTGAGTTACGAGAGTAATTAAGTGTGATAATCGGGACCGACTACATATCGAGCAAAGTTTGATATTATCAAGAAGATTGAAGCCTGCTTGATGAACATTTTCTAAGGAAAATGTTCCAAGTAAATCTTACTCAGAGAACTATTTCCAAGCACAGTTAATGGTTATAAGGTCTCCCCTCAAAAAGGACAAAAGCTACAAGCTTACTCGAAGACCTGTTTACACTTATAGTATTTTGTAATATGTTTATATATGCTAAGAATCAATGATTAGGGTTTCTAGAGGGTGTCGGGGCAGATCTATTTAAGGAAACTCACGCCTATGACACAACGGATACTGAGCGAATATTGTGATTTGACGGGTGTCTATATCTTGTACGGAAAAGATGCCAAAAATACACACATTCCACCTAGAAACCCTACCTTATTTCTCATTTGTATCCTTCATAATATGAAATGGAAATCTTTTGAGTCTCTTTGTGTGTGTTACATTTATGTCCATTTAGCAATTACTTAAGCATTAGTGTTTCCACAATTAATACTTATTGGTTGTTCACAAATGCAGTATTAACCTTCTTGTAGACAAGTTTGTGTAGGTTACGAGAGTGATTAGGTGTGATAATCGGGTGCGACTATATATCCATAAAAGTTTAATATTATCATGAAGATTGAAGCCTGCTTGATGAATGTTTTCTAAGGAAAATATTCTAAGTAAATCTTACTCGGAGAACTGCTTCCAAGCACACTTAATGGTTATCATGTCTCCTCGATAAGGACAAAATCTACAAGCTTACTAGAAGACCTGTTTACACTTATAATATTTTGTAATATGTTTGAATATGCTAAGAATTAAATATTAGGGTTTCTAGAAGGTATCAGGGCAGGCCTATTTAAGGAAACTTTAGGGCACGCCTATGACTCAACGGACACTGAGCGAATTTTGTGATTTGACAGCTGTCTTTATCTTGTACGGAAAAGATGCCCAAAATACAAACATTCCACCAAGAAACCTTAACTGATTTCTCATTTGTATCCTTCACAATATTAAATGGAAATCTTTTGAGTCTCTATGTGTGTGTTACATTTCTGTCCATTTAGCAATTACTTAAGTATTAATGTTTCCGCCATTAATACTTATTGGTTGTTCACAATAGCAGAATTTTGTAACCTTCTTGTCGACACGTTTGTGTGGGCTACGAGAATGATTAAGTGTGATAATCGGGACCGGAAAGTGGTATTAGAGCATTGTGTTGCTACATTTGTGAAGAACAATTACTGATTATTGCTGAACATTGTTGATTTTGATGATGAAGAATGACGTTAGCTGATAATTGTTCCATTGATTTGTGTCGTTAGCCCACCCTGTTCTTCATTTTTCTCAGATCTATTGTTTCATTGAGCTTTAAAAGTGCTTTTCACTCAGATTTACTTTAATTTATTTCCTTGTGTGTCTAGATCTTGTTATTATCCATCCAGAGTCATCAGATCTGAGGATTTACTTCATATATCTGATTGTTTTTCAAAATTTTCAAAAGTTCTTAAAGTATAAGTAATTTAAATTTCAAAAATACTTTTAAAATACCAAAAATATGTCTGGAGTTGTGGATGAACAAGACGTGTCTACTAACAAAATTCCTAGATTGTTAGGACAAAAAAACTATATCTAGTGGAAGGTGTTGTTTGAGGCTTCCATGTGCTATAATGATGTGGAAATATGGAACTCAATAAAAAATGGACCATATGTCCCAGATGGCACAAACAACAACCAAACTGTTGAAAGACAAATGAAGACGAAAGATGACAGAGCACTACTATAAAGGGTCTGTCTTGGGAAATACTGACTAGTGTGGCTCATCACACTACTATAAAGGCTATGTTTGATGCCATTGTTTAAATTTTCGAGGGAAACACTGAGCTTAAAGACATCAAGAAGGACAGACTGAAGCTATAGCTAGAAAAATTCAAGTTCAGAGAAGGAGAAAGGTTGAAATCTATGTTACAGAGCTTTGTTGCTATTATCAATAAAATTAAAACCACTAGCATTGGAATAACAGATTTAGATCTTAACAAGAAGCTATTGTCATCTTTGTTTGGTGAATGGTACACTGCAAGCAAATTCATCAAGGAAAAAGCTAATTTCCCAACTTTCAATCTTGATGATGTTATCTGCTTTTTGCAAGCTGTTGAGCATGAGATGATTGAGAACAACATGATTAAGGAAGACAAGCCAAGCTTCAAAGTGGCTAATGCTCTTATTTCACCAATGGGGAACCTGTCTACCAAGAACCAACAACAAGTCCCCATAATTGATGAACCAAGTGAATATGGTGGTGAAACACCAAGGGTGTCTGTTGCTGGTCAGCCAAGCAAACAAAATGGACAGTCAAGATTCAATGCCCAGTTGATTGATGATATGCTCCATAAGGCTAGTGGACATGCTCCATATGTTTGTGAAAACATCAATCATGGAAATGAATATCAATCTCTCTTCTCCATGTTTACTGAGTCTTATGATGCTTTTGTGGCTAAGAATCTGATTCATACTAGTGTGGTTCAAGAAGATCTTGAACAAATTGATGCTGATGACTTAGAGGATATGGATCTGGAGTGGCAGGCTGCAATGTTAGCCTTGATAAGTAAGAGGCTGTACAATAGAACTGGAAGGTCTTTGGTCTCTGATCTAAATGACATAATAGGCTTTGACAAATCAAAAGCAATTTGCTATAACTGTCAACAACTAGGACACTTTTCTATAGAATGTAATCAGCCAAGGTAATTTCAGAACAACAATCAACAAAGAAATCAGTTTCAATATCAAAATCAGAATCAAGGTCAACAGAGGAACTTCAACAACAACTTTCAACAGCAAAATCATCAACAAGTGATCCCACAATAACAACCCTTTCAAGGAAACCAACAAGTCCATCTACATGCTCCTACTAATCAAAGCAGAAATAATACCAATCAGCCAAGAAATCAAGGGAATGTTGCTCTAGGTCAACCATAACAAGATGATGTGTTTGATTCGAGTAACCATGCTAAAGATATCGAAAAGACAAATGTGGTTTTCATGGAAAAGATAATGAAGTTGAGTCCTCTTCATCTCAGGTACATTCAAAACCCACAAATCTTGAATTACTTGAAGTGAATGATTCTTTGAGAAAGATAATTGGTAATTTACAAAGTGAATGTTTCAAGAAACAAAGCAGGACGAATGTGTATGAAACAAGTGAATTAACCTATGAGAACCAAATCAAAAATCTAGAGCAGGACTTTATGGACAACTATAACCTTCAGTCAAGATACACCACTGAACCTGAAGAAAATGTACCTTGCTGAGAAGGTGAAGAATACTCAACTTCAAGTTGAAGTTGATTTTATAAAGAATTTGGTTGACATTGGAAACATTTGTGGTAAGTTAAAAAAGATCAAGGAGGATGATAAGTACAAAGTTGTCCCTCCACCTTTTAATGATAATTACTCATTTAAAGTGGATAAGGAGAAAAGAAGTGCCTACCTTGATCAATTCCAAGAGGTATTTGAAGATAAAAAGGAATTCATTGAAAAGTATAAGTTGGTAGAGGTTGATGATAAGGGAGAATTTGTATTGAAGGCTGTTGAAACAAAAGATGAAAAGTCTGTTGGTATCCATGTAATATTGAATGATGTAGACTGTGATCTATGGATAGAGATGATTTAAGTGACTCAAGTGACAAAAGTTCAAGCAGAGAAAGAATAAGAGAAAAAGAAAGGTGTGAACTAAAGTCAAAGGAAAAGATCCCTTTGCTACCAATGATTACTGCTAAAATGAAGAAACATCATGAACAAATGAGAAGAGAACATAGACAATTTTATCTTTGTGGTGGATCAAAGAAAAAGAAGGACAGTAAGAATTCAACATACAAAGTGTCACAAAGAAGAGAAAGTGTCAAAGTAAGTAAGAAAGTTGAAGAAAATTTTAAGAATGATGATCTCTTTCTTCATGTTTATCCAGTTTTCTCTCACCAAGAGTTGTTTGATGTTGGAGAAGTGGAGAGTATGGATGATTGCCTTAGAAGATGGTCAAGATACAAAAGTGATGAAAAGTATACTCCAATAAGGTTGGAGGAAGTCAAATTTGTGAAAAGTACTGTGTCCTGAGAAGAAAAATAGATTGAACAATTTCTGCCTTTTGAAATCAACTTCAATGGTTTATCTGCGCATCAGAAAACTATTGGTTTTGTTCCACTTAGACCCAGTGAGAGATATAAAATGGGAAGCTCAGGTGACAAAGTCAAAGGTCAAGTTTGGTGTAAAATCTATGATGTTTATGGACATCACACTGATTCATGTCAGAAATGGTTCATTCCTAAACCATTTCATGTTCTTGACATCATCAAGTTTGGACAAGATTTTGCATTCTACAAGAAAAGATATAATGATTACTTGAGAAAGGGTGATAAGAAGACAGGGGATCAATTTAAATGTGAAGAAGAAAATTGTTTCAAACAATAAGAAAAAGGCTCCCAAAGTGAAGAAACTCAACAGATCTCAATCTGTTAAGTCTCGAACATCTGAAAAATTTGCTGACTCCAATAAGTCAATAGTGGGAGAAACGAAAACCAAGCCTTTGAAGAAACTTCTCATCAAAAAGAAATCAAATGCACTTAATGGTGATGAGAAGTTTCTGCCTAAAAATGGTTTTGAACCACATGGATTTATGTGGAAACCAAGGACTGAAGCACAAGTGACAATTCAGAAAAGAGAATATGTCAATGAGGAATGCACAAGCGTAATCCCTTATGCTAGTTACTTGTCTGAATGTGAATGTGAATCTGATGATTCATGTGAAATTGTCTATGAGGACCCCAAACCCAATTCAACATGTGCTAATGATGTTGATGATTTTCAAGCTAATTCAGCTTGTACTTCATCACTTAAATGACTCAATTTTCTTTAGTATGTGCGGGAAAAGTCCACCCAAATGAATGATGTATGGTACTTAGACAGTGGACGTTCCAGGCACATGACTTGTGAGAAGAGGTCATTAGTCAACTATGAAGAAAAATTTGAAGGACCAGTTGCATTTGGGGGTGATGAAAATGGAGGGAAGATTATGGGGAAAGGAATTATGACAAATGGAAAAGCATCTTTTGATAATGTGTTCTATGTAGAAGGATTACAATATCACCTTTTGAGCCTTTCTCAAATGTGTGATAAATGTTATAAGATTGGATTTGACGATTCACATTGTTTCATCCTCAAATCTGAATTTGTAATTCCTCCTGATATGATCATGATGGTTGCCCCTAGAAATGGAAACTTATATGAACTAAGAATGAAAGATGCCATTTCAAGAGGAGGAACATTCTTTGTGTCAAAAGCTCCTGAGAATGAAACCAAACTTTGGCATAGAAAGCTTTGTCATGCCAATCTAATGAATATGAATAAACTTGTTAAACGTGAACATGTCATTGGTTTACCTAAAAGGGAGTTCAAATTGGATGAAAAATGTATTTCTTGTCAAAAGGGAAAACAAAATAAATCATCTCACAAAACAAAAGTAATGAACTCAATTGATCAAATACTTGAAATGCTTCACATGGATCTCTTTGTTTATGTGAGTGTTCCTAGTATTGGAAAGAAAAGATATTGTTTGGTAACTATAGATGATTTTTCAAGATATACTTGGGTTTATTTTCTAAACTCAAAGGATTAAGTTGCTGAGTTGATTAAGGGTTGTGTAACAAGGATGGAGAATCAATTGGATGTGAGGTGTAAAGGTAATGAGAAGTGATAATGGGACTGAGTTCAAGAATAGGGTAATGGATGAGTTTTGCAAGACTAAACGAATCTTTCAACAATTCACTGCTCCTAGAACTCCCGAAAAAATTGGAGTTGCAGAAACAAGAAACAGAATATTAATTAAAGCTGCAAGAACCATGATAGCAGATGCTTATTTGCCTGTAACCTTTTGCGCAGAAGTTCTAAAACTGCTTGTTATGTTCAAAACAGAGTCCTTCTCAATAAATGTCAAGACAAAACTCCATATGAGATTTTGTTCAAAATAAACCCTACATCAAGTTTCTCAAACATTTTGGTTGCAAATGCTCATTGTTGAATACAAAGGACTATTTGAACAAGTTTCAGTCTAAATCCTTAGATTGTTTCTTTGTTGGATATTCAACACACTCAAAAGCTTAAAGAGTCTATGTGAAAGACCATTTAAGTGTAATAGAATCTTCAGATGTGATCTTTAATGAAAATCAATTCGACACTGTTGATGGGGCCACATGGCTATTTGATCTAGAAAAGTTAATCAAATCCTTCAAGCTGTACCCTGAAGGTTTTGATTAAACTCTTTACAGATCAAGTGTCCCTAAAGCGAAGCAACATCAGAACAAAATCTTGATTTGGACAAACTATGGTAAAAAATTGCTGAGATCAACAAGGAATATTCATTTACTCAGAAAGTAACCAATGGTGAATCTGAAGATGAAATTGAGCAAACTTGAAGTCTTGATCAGTCACAAGATCAAGAGCATTTTTTCATTAATGATGTGCGACCTAAAGATCAAGAACAAACCGAAAGACAATCAAACTTTGAAACCTTGTTTCAAAATTTGAACATTGGAAATGATATTGCTTCAACATCCTAACAGAATGTAAACATAATCAGATTCAATCACTGAAGAACCTGATGGTAATGACTCAAATCTATATTCAACTATTTCTTCAAATAAAATTAGGGAAACTTCTTTTGTATAAAGAAATCATCCTGCTGGAAACAATATTGGGAATATTCATGAAAGAGTTACAAGAAGTGCATCTGAATCTGCAAACATTTGTTTGTACTCCTGCTTTCTACTCAAATTGAACCTACGAACATTGTTCAAGCTTTAAAAGACAATAATTAGGTAGAAGCATTTCAAGAGGAGTTGGCTCGGTTTTGAAATTTTCAAGCGTGAAAACTACTAGATAAGCCAAGTGGAAAGTATGCAAAAGGCACCAAGTGGGTTTTCAGAAACAAAAAGTATGAAAGAGGAGTTAAGTGAAAAACAAATCAAGACTAGTTGCACTAGGATGCTTACAAGAAGAAGGAATAGACTTTGAAGAAGTGTTTGCTCCAGTGGCAAGGCTAGAAGCAATCAGAATATTCCTAGCCTATGCTGCTTCCAAGAACATCAGAGTATTTCAATTGGATGTAAACGGAAAAATAGAAGAGAAGGTATATGTCACTCAAACTCCAGGTTTTGAGGATCCTGTGTATCCTAATATAGTATACAAACTAAATAGGGCTCTATATGGACTACATCAAGCTCCAAGAGCTTGGTATGATGAGTTGTCAAACCACCTACTTGTTAATAGATTTCATAGAGGAGCCATTGATAAGACCCTCTTCTACAATAAAAGAGGAAGAGATTTACTTATGGTTCAAGTCTATGTTGATGATATCATCTTTGGATCTAATGATTTACGTATGTGTTTTGAGTTTGCTGAAGTGTTGAAGTCTAAGTATTGCATGAGCTAATGGGAGAAATGAATTTCTTTCTGGGATTGCAAGTTCAACAAAAGAATGATGGTATATTCATTTGTCAGTCACAGTACGTGCAACATATTTTGAACAAGTTCAAATGTCTAGACTTGAAGACTGCTTCTACTCCAATGGACACACATGAGAAGATGATAGCTGAAGAAAGGGGGGGGGGGGAGCCTGTTAATGAACATGAATATAGAGCTAAGATTGGATCTTTGATGTACCTAACTACTTCAAGGCCTGACATTATGTTTGCTGTATGTGTGTGTGTGAAAGATTTCTATCATGTCCAAAGGTGTCTCATATGACTACTATCAAGAGGATCTTAAGATATTTGAAGGGGAAACCTGATTTGGGGATATGGTATCCAGAGAACCATGTCTTTGATCTACTTGCTTACACTGATAGTGACTATGATGGCTACAACATGAGTAGGAAGTCTACATCAGGTGGATGTCAATTCTTGGGAGATAGGCTAGTGTCATGGCAACATAAGAAGCAAACAACTGTGTCAATCTCTAATGCTGAAGATGAGTACATTGTTGCATCTGCCTGCTGTGCACAAGTCATCTAAATTCAAAATCAACTACTGGACTATGGTTTGTATTACTTGAACACTCCTATTTTCATTGATAATACTGCCTCTTTGTTCATTGTTTAAAACCCAGTTCAACACTCAAAGACCAAGCACATTGAAATCATAAACCATTTCATTCGTGACTGCAGTGAAAAAGGTTTGATAGAAATGAAAAGAGTTGACACTAGTGACAACTTGGCAGATTTATTCACCAAGCCACTAGATAGAACAAGATTTCACTTTTTATTAAAAGCATTAGGCATGATCAACTCTGATGAAGTCTGATTAATGATGTGTGCTCATTGTGCTAACTGACTATCTTTAGAAAGGTCTTGATGAGTGAGTTGTGTTTGATCTGTGAATCTGTGTTTATGCTTGACTGATAAGTGCTTTGGATGACAATATGTGTGACTTAGGTGTCTCTGATGCTTAGGTATGATTTCAGTAACTGTTGATAATATGGAGATAAGTGTGTCTGCATATGGTTTGAAATGATAAATATGTGTGCTTATATGATATTCTTGAATATGTTGGATAATATGATAAGAAAAAATGTTAAGACAGGATAGAAGTTGCATAATTAGTCTTGGTTGAACATTATGTTAAGTCTGCTTGCGTTAATTCATGTCACTCATGTTCTTATTATTCTTGAATATGCTACTCTTTGCTTGTGTCAAATTATGATTTTGTGTTAAAACTGTATTCTCAAATGAATATTTTTCAAAAGAGTTTTTACAAAACATTTTTGACAAACTGAGCAAGTTGATGGTGCTGAGATATGATAAGATTATTCAGTTCAAAGCTTTAAAGAAGCTTAAAATGTTTTCAATGAAAATTGATCCAACCCTTTTGGGAAATAATAGTAGATTGATTATTTATGCCAATCATATGGATTTAATAAGCTAAAAGGACTATTAGTGCAGTCATTAATAAGTATGTTTGCTTTCCATGATGTGTAAAAACTGAGGTGATATAAACATAATGAATATACTAAGCTTAATTTGGAGATACATTGTTGAATATGCATGTTTCAAGGTAAATCTCTCCGAATGATAGGCAGAAAAGTGATTATCCAGTCATACACGAGCTTTTTGGTATTTGGTCTCTCAAAATGGAACATCTTATAGACATGACAAAGAACAAATGTGAGCAAATGTTTTACTATCAACCAAACGTTGAAAATGTTCACAAATTTTGAAATCAAATCAGACATGAGGGTCAAAACTAGAACTACAAAGGTGGGACATCATTATAAGACTTAAACACCTTGAATGGATGGCTAGTAAGTCTGTATTGTGTGGCATGTAACTCCAATGTTTAACCTCAACTGTTTGAAATGTTGTGTAAAGAAAAATTCATTAAAAAAAGTTTATGTGTTCTGTCATGAAAAATATTTTGACCAAATATCAGGGGGTTGAAGTCAAACTGGGGTGATCTGGAGAAAGCCAAATAAGCTTTGAGAAGATATATGGGACATCATAGTACAATAAGTGTTATCCATTTTTGTATTATGCACTTAACTGAACCTTAAGCATATTACCAAAGTAATGAAATTCATGCTATGTCTAGGCCGGCTATTAACCTGCCTGATGTGTCGTAATAATGCTGAGAATGAAGTATTGAAAGGTGACTTAATAAATATGATCCCATGTTTAGATCTTTTCATAAAAGAGAAAAAGATTTGGAAGGATATAACTAAAATTTGATCTCATTATGCACCTTTTGCTCCTAAACTTTGAACTTTAATGAGAAAGCTGTTTGATGTAAAGTTAAAGTCAAAAAGAGTTGCATTTTAACCTTTGAATATGTCTGCATATGTTATTTCGAGTAAACTATGATGTTTTTAAACTTTCGAGTAAACTTAGGTGTTTTTATTTGAAGTATAACTCATTCGAGCAAACTTGATGATTACTTGATTTGAAAAAACCTATTCATGTATTATCGAGTACACTTTGATGATTATATATTTTCGAGTAAACTTGGTTGTTTAGAAGGTTATCTAAGGAAAACTTGATGAATATGTGATACATGTATGAATATGCTTTAAATACTTCTTTTGAGTAAACTTGGGTGTTTTAGTTGAAATCTGTATATGTCTAGCATAATTCATAAGTCTGGATTAGTTTCCATAATATTTTTTGAAATTACAAGCGTTTTTAAGTCAACTTTGTTTACCGAGCAAACTTCATGCTTAGAGCAAACTTGTGTATTATTATAATAATAATCCAAGTATTCTCCAATCATACTTGTATATTTCAAAAGTCGTTCAAGCAAACATTACTGTGCGAGTACACTGTATACTCTGAGTAAGCTTATGTATTAAATTTAATACATCAAGTTTCCTTAAGCACACTTCGCACTTTTAAGGTATTGACGAGTAAATTTCACTTTGGAAGTATACCTACTTGTATAGTTCTAGAACTTAGTTAACTTTTTTGCTTTTCTAAGTATAATCGAGTAAGGTTATCAATAATAAGGTATTCTAGTAAGGTTGACAATTAGAAATATCTTGAAGTTACTAGTTTGGGATCTTTATTGATCTTGAGTAAGGTTATCTATTTGATAAAATATACTTGATCATTTAACTTGTGATTTATTTATAGAGCAATCTCGTATATTCGAGTAAGCTTCCTTCATCTTATCCACTTAGTTTATTTTTAATTACTTTAAAACAGCAAACTCTGGGAAGAGCAAGCTTTGGAAATACACTTTATCGAGCAAGCTTTATGCTGGTAAATTCAAAATTGGGTTTTGGCAATATTCATATGCTAAACGACAAAATTTATTTAAAACCCACTATCAAATGTGTACAACGTACACTATATAAGGGGGACTTAGAAAACTTTTCATTTCACCCTTTTCACTCTTTCTTACTTGCATTATTGTCAACTTGTTCGTTACCCAGAATCTCAATTGTTTGCTTCAAATCCTAACCTAAATTGGTCATCCAACTTAATCCGACTCGGTAAGCTTCGGTTGAATGATTTCCGACACTCATTGCATGGGTTTAGGGCTTCAATTTCATGTTTACTAACATCTCTGTTTTTTGTGTATGTTATTAATTTGTCGAAGAACAGGTTCTTAAAGACTATCTTTCATTTCTTCTTCTAATATAACTTAATACATGTTAAAGCTATGAACTTTAATGAATAATTGTTTCTTTGAATTTGTCCTTATCTGTGTTTGTGCAGATATGACGTATCCGTTCGAGAAGAAGCATAACATGTGTGCCTTCCTCCAGGTCACGGAGGAGAATAGGCCTGTAGAGTTGATGATTAGGTGGCTGTTGCGCTCTATTCTTTGTTTCTCTTTCACTGAAAGCCCTATCAATTACAGAAACCATCATTTGGATATTTGGAATTCTGCCAAATTAGCATATGATGAATTTGGACTAAGAATTGAGGCCACAGTGGCTGTACATGAGGTCGAAATCATAGAGAATTTTATAAGGGCCAGTCTTCGGTTAAACAATAATGTGGACAATTCGATATTCTTTACTACCCATAGATTGTTGAGGATTTTTCAACAGACAATGGGTTATCAAGTAGATGTGAATGAAGGGCAGTTCAAGAAGGGGATATTTCCCATTTGGTATAGATTTTTGATACACCACATCGTATAGGGCTTCACACCAAGAAGGGGTACTTGGACCCTCATAAGCAGGGAAATTGCCAATGCCACCATTGCAATCATCTACAGCCAGCCATTCAACTTTTCAAGGCTAATTTTTGAAGGTTCGGTGAGTAATCTACGAAATAGAATGGATGGAAGATTCTTGGTCTATCCCAGATTTTTACAGATCATTTTTAATATTTTATGCCTTGATCTTCCAACCTTGGGCATAACACATGTTTTGCAAGACCCAAATGTCTATAGAAGAATTGCAAGGTTGGGGGCTACAAGTAACTTCAATCCTGAAGTTGAATATGACATTATCCCATGGATAATTGACAACAATATGGAGATTATAGAAGTGCCAGAGTTACCAAGAGTGACTTCTGATGAGGATGACAGTGAGGATGATGATGATGGGACTGATTCCGACGACGATAATGATTGTGGAGATGATGATGATGGAGATCAAATTGTTATGTAGGAGGATAATATTGAAGATGTACATGTTAATGGTGATCAAACTTTGACAACCCTGTTCCTACACAACCCACCTCACCCCAAACCCAATCACCACCCCAATACGAAACCCAAGACCCATACATTCCATCCCCACCAACTTCACCACAAGCACAAATCCAAACCCATAACCAAACCCTAACACAATCACCAAGCCAACCCCAATCACCAACCCAAACCCAAACCCAATTACCAACCCAAACCCAAACCCAAAACCCAAAACCCAAACCCAAATACCAGACCAACCTGAACATGAACTTTACATACCTGAACACATCCTAGCCACCTTATAAACCAACCAAATACACTATACCAATCCCCAACACATTCCCAAACAACTAACCAACGATATATTCCTACCTTCCAAATCATACACACATATACACCTACAATCCAAACCAGAAACCTATTACCCTCAACGAGTGAAAACAAAATAGAAATCCCACCTCATGAAACCCACCAAACCCAAATTCCTGAGCCATTTCCTATGTCACCAATAAACTCCCCTTCCCCTGAAGATAGGCTGAGATTACTTGACAGGCATATGAATGTTCTAACTAAAATTTGTGACTTGAAGAGGGAGAATGAGGAATTAAAGAAGAAGAATGTTGAATTGGAATCCCAGTTGGATCAGGCTCTACAACGGATTCAAACTCGGGTCATTGAGGTTGAGAACACCTCAGCTGCACCAAAAAAGGAGAGATTTCACCTACTGTCAATGTGGCTGATGATAATGTGCTTATAACACTTGGTGACATATATGGAAGTGAAGAGGAGGAAGATTATGAGGAGGAGAGAGGTTATGAGGGGTATGAATCTGATGTATTTGATGAGGTTGTTCAAGACTACAATTTGGATGAAAATGATGATCTGGAGGTTGAAGAGATGGTGATGAGGCTGAGAATCATGTTGATGATGAGATGACTGAAGCACAAACTGATAAAACAGTTGAGGTTGATAATGTTACTTAGGAAATGATTATCTCAGGAGACACTACACCCTTAACTGACAAAACTGAAGAGTGAGTTGTTGATGATGATGTGACTTCAAAACTAAAGGAGGTGGATGATGAACTAAAGAAATTATTTTATGAGATTAATAAATTTCCTGATGAACCAACTGTGGTGAGGGAAATAGGTCCATCTAAAACTGTAACTGTTGATGAGGAGAAAAGAAGGATGAAAGGAAAAGCAGTAGTGGAAAATGAAGACCAGCTGCAGCCATTAAAGCTTAAAAAGATCCAATCAAGTGATGTGGTCTTGTTTGTTGATGAAGCAGCTGAGGAGGCCATTAAAAGGCATGCTCAGATTGTTGGAGAGTGGATACAGAGGGATATCATTGCAAGATTTTTATCTGATACGAAAATTGAGGAGCAAAGGGTACTGGTAGAAGAGTTTGATTTGAAGAAAAATCTTGATGAAGAAAAGGGGGAAATAGATCAAAAAGGGAAAGAAGGGCTACAAAGGTTGCAGGAGACGGAGGAGGCTGACAACTCAGTGGCTATTGTTAATATCCATTCCAGCAACCCAAATTCTCTTAAACTGAATCCAAATCTCCTAAGCGTGAACAAACTATTCCCACTGCCACTGCTGAAGCTGAAAGAGAAAATTCTGATAGCCAGTTGGTGTCTGGCATTCATGATGCCAAAACTATTCAAGATGAGATGGTATAGAAGGCAAGTGAAATGATGAATCCAAGTTTTATTGATGAAATGAAGAAGGATGAGAAGAGTTGGCCTGCAGATTTGTTAAGATATGACAGAAGGAGGAAAAGATTTGGAGTTGAAAATATACCAGAGGAGGTTATGCCTAAAGGCAGAAAAAGCCTATTGATGCGGTTCCTTTACAGGCTTTTAAGCCAAATGAGCATATGGAAAATGAACCTAAGATTGATTCCTTGATTGATGTGCTGATCAGAAAGACAAACTTTAAAATATATACAGCAAATATGGTATTAAATGCAAGTTTTTAATTGATCATGGTGTTGCTATTGAACGTGTTGAAAATACGAGCATGAAAGATGTGGAAGAAAGGTTCAAGAATATATCTGAGAAAATTCATTCTGGTTCCAGTGCTAGCAAGAGAAAATCCAGATTGATGACCTTGGCTGAAAAGTAGAAGAAGATGTGGGAGGATGAGAAAAAAGAGTTGTTAGAAAGATTGATGACAGCTAGACGAGAGAGGAGAAAGTAAAGAAAGTTAGCTCCAAAGAAAAATTAAACCTCTATGAGTTTGAGATGGGGAAATTCAATGAAGAGAAGAAAAGCAAGTCAAAGCCCACTTAGACTCCTCTTATTCAAGTTAAACCGGAACCTGTTGAGGCTGTTGTGAAAGAAAACTTACTGCCTTGGGAAGATAAGAACAAGATAAAGACCTTGAAGGCTTGATGATGAGCAAAGGCATGGCAGAATGTGTGTTTGATAATCTAGGAAAAGCTCAATGGAAAGAACTCTTTTATACTGAGAAGGAAAACTGGGAGAAGTTGGTAGAAGAACAAAGAAGATTATTTTCATTTCAGTGTGGTCCTTGTGGAGAGATTATACAAAAATCCAAGATCTGGTCCATCTGCTCCCACTAAAAGAAGTGATAGGGAAACTATGGAGATGGTCACAACTTTGGCAAAAGTAGGGGAGATTATCAAGTTGGTGATGATGACAAAAGATCAAATTGTAAATCTTTATGAACAAATTGGGCGTGTGAGAAGACCTGCACCTAAAAGGAAATATACTCCAAGGGTCTCCACTGTAAGTGACCCAATACCAACTACCAGATCTACACTGCAATGATAACAAAGGCCACCAACTGATGTGGACCTACCAAAGAAGATGTACTTTGATGCAATAACAAAACAATAAAAATAATAATGTCCAGTGGTGCTTTAAGGCACATTATTTTCAAAGATGATTTTCAGGATTTCTAGAAGGAACACTTAGAGGAAATGGCTAGAATGAACCTATATGATTACCAAGACACATAGTGGTTTGCCGGCCAACAAAGGAATGAGCTTTCCAAATATTTGCAACAACACTCTAGGAAAAGATTTCCTTTGTTAAACAAAAAGAGGAACCCGGAACTCTCAAACTTTGAAAGAACCAAAAGGTAGAGGAAATAGAATGATATAATGATAATTGAGGTTTCATACAAACAAACAACCAGATACTCAAATCCTCTTGCCAACATGAGAGAGTGAATAAGGATGAGGCAGCAGATGACCAGACCGAACTATGAGGTCCAGAAAAATGGCAGGATTTCTAAGATAGTGTTTGAACCAAAAGACCAATATTTTATCTTAAGAAATTCTAATGGACTGGCCTTGGGCATCAGTGTACACGACACATATTTGGAATTTCTTCACGTGGAGGATTTAGAGGAGATAATCAGATGAAATCTGCCTTCTCGACATCCACACCACAAGGAGATCTATTTATTCAAAGTGAAGGCTTCTCATGTAGTATTTGATAGAAGGAGAGATGTTGGGAGCGTCAGAAGATAAAGATCTATTTGTTATTTTGTTAAAAAAATTTTGTAATGTCCATGTGACAGAATTTTCCTATGTAAATTTTTCATTAAGTAATGTAATTTTTGCTTTTTGAAAATTTGATGTGTATTTTGAAAGATGTATGTAACCAATAGGTGTTTTGGTGTAGCTGAGTTTGTTCTAATCTAGGTGAGATTTTAGGGATAAGTAAATGACTAAGGAAGATTGGAAACTTCTCAACCTCTTTGGAAAATGGCTAAGTATGGAATCCGAGCAAACTTAGGTATCCGAGAAAGCTTAAACTTAGTCAAGCAAGGTATTTTTCCCAAACGAGCAAGGTTATCTTCTTGAAGTCTTCAAAGTGTTAGATCGAGCAAGCTACACTTCATCAAGCAAGGTTGTTCTTCAAGTCAAGCAAAATTTGGTTTCAGAGCAAACCCTTGACTAAACCAAGCTAAACCAAGTAATTTGATGGATCGAGCAAGGTTTGTTAATAAACAGTGGTAGAAGAAAACTTGAAGGAATTTAATGAAGAAATTACTCTAAGGACTTCTAACAAGCAAGGTTCATACTAGAGCAAGCTACAGTGTCACAAGCACACTTGAACTTGTTTAATAAGTTAAAAGACAAAAATCTTGAAGGGACCCAAGAAGAACAAATTTGCTCGTAGGATACATATCGAGCAAAGTTTGATATTATCATGAAGATTGAAGTCTGCTTGATGAATATTTTCCAACGAAAATATTTTAAGTAAAGCTTACTCGGAGAACTATTTCCAAGTACACTTAATGGTTATCAGGTCTCCTCGATAAGGACAAACGCTACAATCTTACACTAATGATATTCTGTAATATGTTTAAATATGTTAAGAATCAATGATTAAAGTTTCAAGATGGTGTCAGGGCTGGCCTATTTAAGGAAACTTTAGGTCACGCCTATGACATAATGGACACCAAGCGAATCTTGTGATTTGATGGGTATCTTTATCTTGCATGGAAAAGCTGCCAAAAATACAAACATTCCACCTAGAGACCCTAACTGATTTCTCATTTGCATCTTTCATAATATTAAATGGAAATCTTTTGAGTCTCTTCATGTGTGTTTTATTTCTGTCCGTTTAGCAATAACTTAAGTATTAGTGTTTCCGCCATTAATACTTACTGGTTGTTCACAAACGCAGTATTTCGTAACCTTCTTGTCGACACGTTTGTATGGGTTACGAGAGTGATTAGGTGTGATAATTGGGTCCGACATATAAACACCCCTAACCTTAACCTAAAGAATAACCTACAGCCACCAGATGAATTTGGAGTTTACGGGAGCTATTATTCGAGTTTCTTAGTGGTTTTCAAGACAATAGAGCATCCTGTGAAGAGATATACGTTCAAGAGTGAAGATTACAGGTTTTATCACCTTTGATTTTCCGTTCTTTATTATTTCACCATGTTTTCTGATTTAATTTCTTTGTTTGATTTTGATTACATGATGCTAGTACAAACTTTATAAACTACCTAGGTCGTGATGAAGCTTTGTTTGGTTTGATTTTGATTGGGATTTCTTTTCTTTATGGATTTTATGTTTTAAGTAAATTGTTGAGTTTGATGAAATTGATGCATATGATTACTTGGTTTTATTTGCTTAGGTTTATTGTTTTACATTACCCTTGTTGATTGTCTCATAGTATAGAGTTTTGTTAGGTCATTTACTGTGTGTTCTTGACTAATTTGTGATTGAATTCCAATAAGATCATAGAAACAATAAAACTAATAAAATAAATAAATGTGAGCTGCTAGCCTAGAAAGTTGTAAGGTGATAAGTTATTGATAGATCTTTGTTGGTCAGGATTAGAAGATTTAGTTCTTCGTATGGAGTCCCTCTAGATTTGATTGTCAGCTTAGTCTATTATGTCAATTTAGTCCGCTTACCTATCTTTGATTTCCGTGTTGTATGGTAGGATTTCACCATAAAGATACTTAAATGTAATCAGTTAAATAACCGTAAGGAAGTTTAATATTCAAAACTGGTGTGTCTTAAAACTTGTTAGAAACTCATAGGTGTCTTCTTGAAGGGTCAAGGGTCATGTTCGGGTTTTCTTTCAAGGGTTTATCTTACAATCCCGGTTCCATAACTTAATTTTCTTATTTAATTTATAGCCATAACTTAGGGGATTCTAGCCTAGGTAGTTACTTTCATCATCTGAATTAATCTAAGTAATTTATCATTTTATCCATATTTTAATTAATTAGGGTTTTGAGTTTATTAATATAATAATTAATTTGGGGTTAACTAATCATTATAGTTTATTATTAGTTAATTAATTAATTAGGGTTTAATTTTAGTTTAGTAGTTTTTAGTATAACCCCCCCCCAAACAATATTAATAAATACTTATGTCATTTAGTCGAGTCTAACTAGCTAGTTACGTAATTTAAAGGGTCTCGTGGGTTCGATATCCGGACTAATTTAGCTGTACTAGAGTCGACCGGTACACTTTTCGGTTAGTAGTTTAAGAGTCAAGAGTATTACTTAGTGTCTAGTTTGGAGTGTTTTTATTTGACTACTTTTAGCACATCAAGTTTTTGGCGTCGTTGCCAGGAACTCTTGGCCGATTGCGTTATTTAGCTTTGATTAGGCTTACTTGCTACATACGTGTTACTCGTTTTATTTTCGTTTGAGTCGTTGGAGTCTAATTTAATTTTAGTTTATTATTTTCTTAATTTTTAATTTTAGTCTAATTACTTGGTCTGTTGCGTTTTTTAGGTATATGCCACGTCTTCGTTCGCAAGGACCACCACTGGATAATCTTGGATTTTCGTTGAAGACCGAGGCTAGTTCGTCTGTAGAGAAACAACCATCAAAAGCTGATTCTACACCAAAGTCATCACCACATAGTTCACCACCAAAAAGTCCAAGAAGTCAACCAGAAGTTCAAATGGCCGACGATAGAACAGTTGCTGAACAAGCCTTCGATGGCTTAACCGGAAACCAGTCGTGCATCATCATTCCCAATATCAACAATCCTAACTCATGGTAGATTCCGTCATACGTCATGAAATCTCTCGTTCAAAATAACCAATTTCATGGGCGTGAAGACGAGGATGCGCAAGCACACATTACCCCGCTCTACCACATTTAAAAACTTTTTAATTTACAAGCTGCTACTGAAGATGCTATTTTCTTACATCTTTTTCCTTTTTCAATTGCAGGAAAGGCGGCTCTCTGTCTTGACACTCAGCCACCCGGCACGTTCACCACTTGGGATGCATTGCACTCAGCTTTTATCAAGAAATATTTCCCACCTGCAAAAGCAGCTGATCTTCGTGATCAGATCCACTCTTTTGACATGAAGGCGGATGAAACATATTGTCATGCTTGGGAGCACTTTTAGAATCTGTTGTCTTGTTGTTCACGGATTGGTCTCACACCATGCGCTCTCGTAGAGAAATTTTACAATGGGCTGAACTACGAAACCCAAGTTCATTTCTACACGGCTGCAGGAGGAAATCTAAAGGCTAAGAAAAATGTCACCGAATGTAACGAGATGTTTGAAAGCTTTGCTCAATTAGAACACGCCAAAGGGCCAAATCACGAGAATTCAGTCACACCCGGAAATCTTAATTAAGACAGCGGAAGACTTTAAATTAAGTAGTTCGGGTTGTGACAGATACCGATAGCCAATAATAATAGAACAAGAATATTTAATAATAAAAGTTTAACTTTTATTTATTAAAATATCCATTACATTATCAGAGTTATAAACGTGCTACCGCGCGGTTTATAGTTTCCTACATTATTCAAACACACAACCCACGTTCTATTTTCCTTGTCTCATCGAAGCCATCACTTACCTGAAAAGCATATTAAAATAAACGTACACACGAATGTTGGTGAGTTCTCTTTATTGAAAATAATTTATATATATATATATATATACATAAATATAATGAAAATAAGAAATCTAAATATCCATTCAAGTCATCATAAAAGTCATCATAACAATACTATATCAATTTATCGAAAAATAGGGTAAACGAGTACATATAAAATTTCACCATACAATGGTTCAACGACCATTATTTTAACATCTATTACCATAAGCAACGGTGGTAATCTTTTCCTACCGTTCTTTTGACATGGTTATTATATCTTCAAAATCTTTAATAATTTAACTAGTCATAGAAACGAAGCATTTTATCTTTTAAACAAATCGTATGGTTCTAGACTAGCAAGGAATACAACAAGTGTATGACTACCAAACTTGATAACTCGATACCTACCATACTCAAAATATTACCATTTTTAACACAACGCGATTGGAAATGGGGGCGTCACCCAGATAGATCTACCAATATTTTTGTGCCCGTATTAATTCGGTTTACCGTTATTTAACCAATTGTTAACTCATCCCACTTTTTACACGGTTTGCAAAATAAAATGCTTTATAAAAATTTCGACAAAATCTGTAGAAAGAATGTGCCCCCCCCCCCGGCTCCAAACATAATAAAAACATTTCAAAAACGAGGGGTCCATAAACAAATTCACGGTTGAAGATTTTTGTTCCAAAAATCGTTTGTCCTATATTAGTACACGTTTTGTTAATAAAACTTGGTTTGAGTTTTAGTTTATAAAGATCATTAAGTTATTAGTCCTAGTCTAATGTCCACACAAGCATATATGCAAGTAAGTTCGTATTTAGTTAACGAGTTCGTTTAGTTCGGGTTTCGTTAACTTTCGTCTTAATAACTAAATTAATTAATTAATAAAGTAAATATATAATTTTAATAAAATATTAAAGTTTCAGTTGCTGGAAAGTTTTAAGAAAATATTAAATTATTATTTTTAATGAATCTTGTCGGTTTCGCGTTTAAAAACGAACCGTTCAACTTTTTGTATAAATATAACTTTTAAATCTTGAAAAATACTTGTTACATATATGTTATCTAAGTTTCAGAAGTTGTTTTAAAAAAATATGTTATTTTCATTTTTGTTAATATTTTCTTAAAATAACAACTATTAACATTTTTCGTGTCGCTTTTCGCGACACGAACCGTTTAGGACCAATTTTGTTATCTTGTCCTCTTCTCATATATTAACTTATGTTATATATAAGTATTTTACAACTTTATGGGGCTGTTCTAAAATATTCCCTAACCGTTGTGTCGCTTTACGTTTAAAAGCCGATTTTTCGACCGTTAAAGTTACCGGAAAGTAAAATAAATCAAGCAAGTTCACACAAATAATCCTATGAACTAAATATTCACATTATAGCACATAATTCATCCTTTATTCCAGATTTAATCAAAAAGTTTCACATAACACATTAAAATCAATTTCAAGCTTCTAATTCATAACTTAAGTTTATTAATAATGTCACTAATCAAGCTTATCATTTCTTATATGAATAAATATTATAATAAAACTTAAAAATCCAGATTTCAACTTATTATTAATATTCCCACAACAAGCCAAATCAATACTTTACAACTATATTCTTTATTCTCATTTGGAAAATTCTAACATGAGTATAATTATGTTAGTCCTTTTCAAGAATCAAATTAGTCAACTTTGTATTTATTCATTTCATTATATAATCATCAAGTCATTCCATATCATCAAATCATCAAGTCAAGTCATTAAAATCATTAGCTCATGCATTTATCCATTCTCATGAACTTACTAAGTGTTTAATGAACAAAGTTTTCTATTATAGTAACTTTTAGTTTTTTGATAATTATATCTAATTCAATATTTCAATCATGATTAAGTATGAATCTAGGGTAATTTCATTCGACTAGTTTGATTTAGTTTCATGCACCCTAATTTTCTATTTAAGTTTTGATCTTTCAATTAATTAAGCAACAAAGTTTCTATTTCTAGTAAGTAATTTACAATTTGATCAATATGCTAAACCAATCTATACTTTAACAATGTTTCCTATCTTAATTCAAGTATCCAATGTATTATATATCAAACACATTTACGTCAAGTATTCATATCAAAATCAAAGATTCAATTTTTCATTTAACAAAGTTTCCTTAATTGGCAATCTAATAATTTTAACAATCTTCAAGTATTAACTAATGCTTTTATGAATTTACTAGCATATACCATATTCAATATTCAATAAAATTAATTCATATCACTTTCATGATTCATTTATCCTCCAAAATCATCAATTAATCCAAGAAATTCAAAAATCCCAAATTGCGACTATGAACAACTTCTTGCTATATTCATCTTTAATACCAACAATTCAATGATTCATGTTAATATCATAAATTATAATTATCAATTACAAACCAACATTCATCATAACACCAAACTCTAACAACAATTTCATCCATGATTATACGTAACTATCAAGTATTCTAACAATGCCTCTAATCAGTCTTAACAATCAATGTATGAACTTCAAGATAAATGTATGAATGTGTATGTGGGTTCAATCCTTCCTCTTACATATACATATATAAGGCTCACATACACACACGCCAACATCCTTAATTTCAAACTTTCAAGCTCAATCTCAACTCAAGAACACCTAATATAACATACTTAACCCTAGAAATCAACTCATAAACATCACTTACTTGTGTTCTTGAAGATCTAAAGATGAAAATGAGAATGTTATGGGTATGAGTGTGATGATCCTCTTCCTAATCTTCCTCCTAGACGATAACCTTCATGGTTCTTGATGACTTGATTATGTGTATGTGTTTTATGATTTAGAGTTTGAATTTGTGTTTGTGACGAGTGTGTGTGTGTGTGCCGTGAGATATAGAGAGTGAAGGAGAGGAGTAGAGTGGTGAATTGGATAATAGGGTGCAAGGTGGTTAACTTCTCTTGGGTACAACACACATCTTCTAGAAGTTGGTAATGATCGGAGGGGTGATTTGGTGGAAGGCCATTGGAGGAAGGAAATGTGGGGGTGGTGATGTGGCATGGGCTCCGGCCAGGGGGGGAGATGAAGGGTTGGTTGTATCACAACTAATCTTGTTTAATCGGTTTAACGGATTGCTAGTTTTAGATAATCAATCGAATCTTGTTTTTAATAATTTTTGTCATAACTTGAACGAAATCAAATTCCTGACAGCATGGACTATAAAAACTATTTTCTTGAAAATAGTTTGTGTCAGGTCGTGTACTGGCATTTACTTACTTATTTCCCAGTTTTCGCGATTTGAGCCTTCCTAAATTATGTTTATATACTGTATCTGATGTTTTAATATATATTTTAAATTTTTGGGGCCATTTAATCATAATAATGATGTATTTACTTTCTGGCCCGCCGCCCGAGGTTATTTCACGTTAAGCTCGTTACATGTCAAAATATGGACTTTTTTGTTGACTTTGCAAGATATAGAATATTAATAAAGGAAGATTTTATTAATAAAATGATATTATATTGTTAATCATGATTATATTAACTATAATTTTTGCCAAGTGTTACATTCTCCCTTCCTTTAAGTAATTTTGTCCTGAAATTTAGGAAGTGTCACTGGCTTCAGACTCTCTAAGAAATAGATAAGGATATTTTCGTTTCATATGGTCTTGTCGTTCCCAGGTGAACTCAAGACCTAACCTTGAATTCCAACGAACTTTGACTAGCTTGATTCAATTTCGTCTAAGATTTTGTATTTTCCAGTCCATGACTTCTACAGACTCTTCAACGAATCGAAGCTTATCGCCAACTCGAATATCCTTAATAGGAACGATCAGTGATTCATCGGATAAACATTTCTTTGGATTTGACACATGGAACACAGTGTATTCCGTTCAGTTCTAAAGGTTGTTCGAGTCGATATGCTACCAGACCAATTCGATTGGTGATTTTGAGAGGTCCAACGTATCGAGGACTCAATTTTCCTCTTCTTACGAATCTGATCACTCCTTTCCAGGGTGAGACTTTTAACAGTACTTGATCACCTACTTGTAATTCCAATGGTCTTCTGCGATTGTCAACATAACTCTTTTGTCGGTCTGCTGCAGCCTTCAACCTGTCTTTAATCTGGAAGACCCTATTGGTGGTCTCCTGAACAATATCTTGTCCTGTCAGTTGTTTTTCTCCAATATCAGCCCAACAAAGAGGGAATCCGACATTCCTCTCGTATAAAGCTTCAAACGGTGCAGCCTTAAAACTGGAGTGGTAGCTATTATTCTAGGAAAATTCAGCTAACGGTAAATGGGTATCCCAACTTTTGCCGAAATCAAGAACACAGGCTCGCAACATATCTTCCAACGTTTGAATGGTTCTTTCGCTTTAACCATTGGTTTGGGGGTGATATGCGGTGCTCATGTCCAATCGTGTGCCTAAGGATTCGTGTAGGGATTGCCAAAATTGAGAAACGAAACGATCGTCTCGGTCAGAGATAATTGAAACAGGTACACCATGTTTAGCTACAATCTCTTTTAGATAAGGTCGAGCTAATTTCTCTATGCTATCCTTCTCACTGATGGGAATAAAATGAGCGAATTTTGTTAACCGATCCACAATAATCCAAACAGAATCGTGATTACTGGGGTAGTTGGTAGTTTGGTCACAAAATCCATGGTAATATTTTCCCATTTCAATTGCGGAATCTCAGGCTGTTGTGACAGTCCATGTGTCTTATGGTGTTCAGCCTTCACTTTATAACATGTTAGACACTTACAGACATAAACCGCTATATCTCCTTTCATATTTGGCCACCAATAGAATTCTTATAGATCCTTGTACATTTTGGTTGATCCTGGGTGAATTGAGTAATCGGATTTATTTGCTTCATCCATTACTAAGTTTCGCAAATTCCCAGATCGTGGTACCCAAACTCGGTCGATCAAGTATAGTGTACCATCAGATTTTGGTATGAATTCACACTCAAGACCTCGCAATCTCTCAGTTTTTATGTTCCAAGGTTTCAAAGCTTCTCTTTGTGCATCGCGGATTCGAGTGGTAAGACTTGTCTGAATTTTCAATCCTAATTCACGGATACGAAGTGGTTTTTCTCTTTCTTTTCTACTCAAGGAATCAACTACAACATTTTCTTTAATGGAGTGGTAGCGAATTTCGCAGTCGTAGTCGTTGAGTAGTTCTACCCACCTTCGTTGTCTCATATTAAGATCTTTTTGATCAAATATGTGCTGGAGACTTTTATGGTCTATGAAGATCGTGCACTTAGTGCTAGAGAGTTAATGTCTCTATATTTTAAGGGCAGATACCACAACTCCTAGTTCTAGATTATGGGTCGTTTAATTCGTTTCATGCACCTTGAGTTTTCGTGATGCATAGGCTATCACTTTATCTCGTTGCATAAGCACGCATCCAAGTCCTAATCGTGAAACATCACAAGAGACTACAAATTCATCCATTTCTTATGGAAGTGACACGATTGGTGCACTACACAACTTTTGCTTAAGTAGTTGGAAAGTTTCTTCCTACTTCTCAGTCCAATCGTATTTCTTGTATTTCTGGGTTAACTTGGTTAAAGGTTGAGCTATAGAAGAAAATTTTTCGATAATCTACGGTAATAACCAGCCAATCCCAAAAAATGTCTCACTTCAGTGGGTGACCTTGGGGTCTCCCAATTCTTAATTACTTCAATTTTTGTGGGATCAACATGGATGTCATTTTCATTATTACATGCCCTGGAAATGGACTTCTCGATTCCAGAAATCACATTTAGAGAATTTGGCATATAATTTTTCTTTCTTTAGCAACTCTAAGATTAATTACAAGTGTTGCTCATGTTCTTCCTTGGTTCGTGAATAAATAAGTATATCATCGATGAATACTATCATGAATTTATCCAAGTATTGCTTACAAACTCTGTTCATAAGGTCCATGAATACATCAAGTGCTTTCGTTTGACAAAACGGCATGACCAGAAATTAAAAATGGCTATATCGAGTTCTGAAAGCAGTTTTATGAGCATCCTCTTCTGCAACTCGTAGTTGGTGGTATCCGGATCGCATATCAGTCTTTGAGTAATAGCTGGATCCTTGCAACTGGTCAAACAAATCATCAATCCTCGGTAGTGGGTATCGATTCATAATGGTGAGTTTGTTCAGTTCTCGGTAATCGATACACATTCGAAAAGAGCCATCTTTCTTTTTCACAAATAAGACTGTAGCACCCCAAGGTGAGAAACTCGGTCTGATGAATCCTTTATCCAAAAAATCCTGAAGTTGATTGGATAGCTCTTGCATTTTTGATGGTGCTAATTTGTACGGAGATCGAGCTATCGGAGCGGCATCTTGAACTAGATCGATTCTGAATTCAACCTGTCGTTGAGGAGGTAATCCAAGCAAATCATCTGGAAAAACTTCGGGAAAGTCTTGGACTACGGAAATATCGTCTATTTTTCGCACTTTGGCTTTTGACTCAACTACATTAATGTGGAATGTTGGATATCCTTTGCGTAGCATTTTACGGGTTTTCATGACACCGGAGAGTTTTAATTCGGAATTACATTGATCACCTGCGATAGTCAGGGATTCACCATTTTGGATTGGTACGAACTAGCTTTTCTAAGCATATTATCTAAGCTCCATTCTTGGACAGCCAATCCATTCCCACGACTATATCAAAACTGCCTAATTAGACGGGAAAAGGATCGATATTGAACTTATGGTTTGCTAATAGAATATTACAGTTACGTGCGACTTCACTAGTTTCTATTAACTTTCCATTAGCTTACTCGATAGAGTATTTTGTATCTAACTTACTAGTTTCTACTCCTAACAAGGGTTCGAATTGTTTTGTAACAAAGCTTAAGTCAGCTCCAGTATTGAAACGTACATAAGCATAATGATTATTGACAAGAAACGTAATGGGGACCACAGATGAATCCTTCCAGGCCTTTTTCGCGTTCATCTCGATTGCCTTGCCTTTGGTGTTTTGACCTTTGAGTTTAGGACAATCCTTCCTATAATGTCCTATAACACCGCATTCGAAACATTCCGAATTTTGGTTTCCCGAACCGGATTGCATGATCTTGGCGTAACAGCCATGAGTTATGTGTGCAATTCGGTTGCATGTCCAATAATCACCAGCATTATTTTTCCTGTACTTGATGCATGAGAGCGTTTGGCCAAAGCTTCCTCCGGGTCCTCTTGCATTAGCAGCAAACATCCTTCCAGCACCAAAGTTCTTTTTGAACTGTCCTCCAGTGTTCCCAATCCACTTTCGCTTGAGTTCGCCGGGTCTCTAATTCACACAAGCTAGATTTCGTTCGGGTTCTCGGGTGACCATTTTCTTTCTAGTGTCTTTCAGTATTCCCATGTGAACTACATTATCAGTCAAGGATTTTGCTAGTACTCTGGCTGACTGGATAGTGGTTGGTTTATATGATGTGATCATTCCTCGGATTTAGGATGCCAAGCCCCAGATATACCTCTCTATTCGTGCATATTCAGGCGTAACCATTCGGGGGTACCAGTTGTGCTAATGCGTTGAATCACGAGGTATATCCTCTGATGTCGGCACCTTCCATCTTTGACTGCCAGATTTTCTGGAGTTCGTTTCGGGGACAGTAGTCTTTCAGTAACATCTCTTTTAATTCCTCCAAGGTTAGATGGTAAAGTGTCTTCTCCTAAATTTTGGATTAAGGAGTTCCACCATTCGAGTGCCTCATCACGGAATGAACATACCCCATATTTTATTCTTTCAAGGGGGGTGAAATTACTGATTTTCATGACGGATTCCATTTTCTCAATCCAACTGATAATCTCTAAAGGTCCTTTGGCTCCAGTAAATTCCTTCGGGCCATAACCTTGAAAAGTTTTGTTTGACCACTAGTGTACCGTGCTACCTGAGGGATTATCGTTTAGAGTTTCGGTTCTACGAGTCTCTACGATTTCGTTATTAATTGTGTTTCGCGTGGTTTGACTTGGATTACGGTTAGCCTCATGTTGATCGAGTTTCGTGTTTACATGTTGGGTGATTAATTGTGCTCACTCTTCTTGAGAAGATGGTAATCCGGATGCTTGATTGGTAGTAGTTCGTCTTGTTTTAGGTGCCATGATTTCTTTTAGAAAAAATATATATTTTGCTAGTTTTGAAAAAGTTTTCATAACCAAGAGATTAACATAATATAACATAACTCATAATCTAAACAACCATATAAGGGGTTGGGGGGGGGGGGGGTAGGAGGGTTCTATTACTACCAAAAAGTGATTATACAAAAATAGGTGTAATACATACTACACCTCAAAGTTATCCACCCACCATATCTAAAAGTAACAAATGATAATAAGTTTTAAAGTTAAGTATATAACATCCTACATCAACTAGTAAACATTACTTATGAACCCAATCTAATGTAGGCCCATCAAGTAATGCACACAAGGTCCAATAACCTCATTCTTGGACTCCAAGCTTCCTACCCACGCCTCCGAGTTCACCCCACGGTTCTCGATGGAAAACACATAGTGACACAGGGCAGTGTACCAATGGTCATCTCCTCCCTGTTTGTGTTCTACCGCCATGAGACGGTTTACGAGATCATGGATGATGATCTCATAGGCCGCCACTCTCTCTTCAAGGGAGGTGATACGGTTGCCATATGTGGGACCCTTCACTACCACCGGATCCTATGCGGGAGCCGGTGATGGTGGCGGGGCCTCAGCCAAGGGTTGGGTAACGGTAGAGGTGTTTGCTTCATAATCAGCTCGGGTTCATTTTCGAGAGTACACCCTAAGGGGTGTAGCCCTCGAACTTGAACCAGGATGACCTAAAGCAAACACGGGTCAGAACACAATCGGGGATGTTGGTGCCCCGTCATCACTGGTCTCTGAATCTGTCAGTATAATATTTGGTGACGCCATCTTTGAAGCATTTTAAACCAAGTTTGTAATAAATAATTACGTATATATTTTACCTTCCAGCTTCGCGAGACGGGAAAAGAGCGTGTATTTGAATATATAGTTATAGTTTGGAAAATCTTATATTTTCTAATTCTCTATAACAATTGGCTCTAATACCAACTTATGTCACACCCCGAAAATCTAAATTAAGACAGCAGAAGACTTTAACTTAAGTCGTTCGGGTCGTGATAGATATCGATAGCCAATAATAATAAAACAAGATTATTTAATAATAAAACTTTAACTTTTATTTATTAAAATATTCATTACATTATCAGAGTTATACACGTGCTACTGCACGGTTTATTAAAATCCCAGTTTCCTACATTATTCAAACACACAACTCACGTTCTCTTTTTCCTTGTCCCATTCAAGCCATCACTTACCTGAAAAGCAATTAAAATAAACGTCAACACGAATGTTGGTGAGTTCTCTTTATTGAAAATAATACACACACACACACACACATATATATATTTACATATATATAATGAAAATAAGGCAATCGAAATTTCCATTCAAGTCATAAAAATCATCATAACAATATTATGTCAATTTATCGAGAAATAGGGTAAACAAGTACATATAAATTTTCATCATACAATGGTTCAACGCCCATTATTTTATCATCTATTATCATAAGCAACGGTGGTAATCTTTTCCTGCCGTTCTTTTGACATGGTAATTATATCTTTAAAATCTTTAATAATTGAACTCGTCATAAAAAAATTATATTTTAAACAAATCGTATTGTTCTAGACTAGCAAGGAATGTAACAGGTGTATGACTATCAAAATTGATAACTCGACACCTACCATACTCAAAATATTACCATTTTTAACCCAACGCGATTGGTAATGGGGGGGGGGGGGGCGACACCTCGATAGATCTACCAATATTTGTGTGCCCTTATTAATTCGGTTAATAGTTATTTAACCAATTCTTGACTCATCCCACTTTTTACATGGTTTGTAAAATAAAATTCTTTATAAATATTTTCGATAAAATCAGTAGAAAGAATATGTTTTTCCCACAAAGCATAATAAAAACATTTCGAAAACGAGGGGTCGATAGAGAAACTCACGGTTGAAGCTTTTCGTTCCCAAAATCGTGTGTCCTATATTAGTACACGTTTTGTGAATAAAACTTGGTTTGAGTTTTAATTTATAAATATCTTTAAGTTATTAGACCTAGTCTAATGTCCACACAAGCACATAGGCAAGTAAGTTCCTATTTAGTTAACGAGTTCGTGTAGTTCGGGTTTCGTTAACTATCGTCTTAATAACTATATTAATTTATTAATACAGTAAATATATAATTATAACAAAATATTAAAGTTTCAGTAGATGAAAAGTTTTAAGAAAATATAATATTATTATATTTAATGAATAAAGTTAGTTTTGTTGGTTTTACGTTTAAAAACGAACCGTTTGACTTTGTGTATAAAATATAACTTTTAAATCATGAAAAATACTTTTTACATATATGTTAGTTAAGTTTTAGAATTTTTTTTTACAGAAATATGTTATTTTCATTTTTTCTAATATTTTCTTAAAATAGCAAATTTTAACGTTTTATGTGTCGGTTTTCGCGACACGAACCGATTAGGACCAAGTTTTGTTATCTTGTCCTCTTCTCTTATATTAACTTATGTTATATATGAGTATTTTACAACTTTATGGGCTTTTCTAAACAGTCCCTAACCGTTGTGTTGGTTTACGTTTAAAAGCCGATTTTTCGACCGTTAAAGTTACCGACAAGTAAAATAAGTCAAGCAAGTTCACACCAATAATACTATGAACTAAATATACACATTATAACACATAATTCATCCTTAATTCCAGATTTTATCACATAATTTCACATAACACATTTAAATCAATTTTAAGCTTGTAATTCACAACTTAAGTTTATTAATAATGTCAATAATCAAGCTTATCATTTCTTATATGAATAAATATTATAACAAAACTTAAAATCTAGATTTCAACTTATTATTATAATTCCCACAACAAGCCAAATCAATACTTTATAACTATATTCTTTATTCTCATTTGGAAAATTCTAACATGAGTATAATTATGTAAGTCCTTTTCAAGAACCATTTTGTATTTATTCCTTTCATTATCTAATCATCAAGTCATTACATATCATAAAATCATCAAGTCATTCAAATCATTCAAATCATTAGCTCATGCATTTCTCCATTCTTATGAATTTCCTAAGTGTTCAATCCTTCCTCTAACACATACACACACACCAACGTCCATAATTTCAAACCTTTAAGCTAAATCTCATCTCAAGAACACCTAATCTAAAATACTTAACCCTAGAAATCAAGTCATAAGCATCACTTACTTGTGTTCTTGAAGATCTAAAGATGAAAATGAGAATGTGATGGGTATGAGTGTGATGATCCTCTTCCTAATCTTCCTCGTATATGATAACCTTCATGGTTATTGATCAAGATTTGATTATGTGTATGTGTTTGATGATTTAGAATTTGAATTTGTGTGTGTGATGAGTGTGTATGTGTGTGCGTCGTGAGATATAGAGAGGGAAGGAGAGGAGTAGAGTGGTGAATTGGATAATGGGGTGCAAGGTGGTTAACTTCTCTTGGTTACAACACACATCTTCTAGAAGTTAGTGATGACTGGAAGGGTGACTTGGTGGAAGGCCATTGAGGAAGGAATGGTGGGGGTGGTGATGTGTCATGGGGGGCGGCCATGGTTGGGTAGGAGATGAAGGGTTGATTATATTACAACTAATCTTGTTTAACCGGTTTAACGTATTGCGAGTTTTAGATAATCAATCGAATCCCGTTTTTAACAATTTAGTCAGACTTTGAACGAAATCAAATTCCTAATAGTATGGATTATAATAATTAATTTTTTGAAAATAGTTTGTGTCGGGTCCTCTCCTGGTCATGTACTGGCGTTTGCTTGCTTATTTCCCAGTTTTCGCGATTTGAGCCTTCCTAAATTATGTTTATACATTGTCTCCGATGTTTTAACATATATTTTAAAATTTTGGGGCCATTTAATCATATTAATGATTTATATACTTTTTGGCCCGCTACCCGAGGTTATTTGTAACATCCCGATTTCTCGTTTCGGTTAATAAAATAAAATATGCTTTATTAGGGGTCAGGCTTGTGTTGGGTTAACTAATAGGGGTAATGGACTTGGGTTAATAAGAAAATGAGGAAAAGACCATGGGCTTAAGCCCATGACCCATGATATAAATATCATAATTAACCATTAATTCATTCATTCTCATCCATTCCATACACCACCAAAAACACACACTTAAGCTTTCTCTCATATCTCTTTCCCTAAACCGAAAACAAGAAGAATCAATTCCGACCCGAGGTGATGATATTATGATATTGTACGGACCCAAACCCGTAAGATCTAGTCGCGAAATGACGAGCCAACACCCTAAACCGTTAAAGTTATGAGATCCGGATGGAATCGGGTATGAACCAATCAAAAGATGACCTTAGGGGTCACCTAGCTCACATCTGGATCGAACGGGACGAAAAACGGCGGAAAAAACTGAGATCACGCTTTTTTCGGTGAGATCCCGATTTTCCGGCGATGACGGCGCCGGAGATGTGGGTATGAGGAGATAACGAATTAGAAGCAGTTCGTTAAGCCATTCGTTAAGTAATTCGTTAACGAAGAACTGACGAATGAACCCCCTAAACCCCGCTGCCAGGGCGCTGCCCCCGGACTCCCGTTCGTCGAGTTTTATTATTAAACTAGAAACGCGACATGGGTAGTGATAGTTAATTGATACGTGTAATTGTTATACAGTTAGTCGTGCACATCTAAAGAAAGGAATAACCGTGAACGGTGAACGTAACCGCATTCAGGTGAGTTTCTAGCACCATTACTTGTTATGTTTTCGGGGCTGTGTGCATACTCGATGTGATTGGTAAATACACTTTCCTTAAGTGGTAAGTCTATGTCTTATATGATTTATGTATGAACGAATGCTTGACGATGCATGAACGGTCTTCGGATATTGCAAGTACCGTCAAGGGATAGTTTAAAGATATAATTGACATATATATGATGTATTAATGATGTATGAATGTAGGGAAGTTATAATTATAAATGTATAGAAAGGAATGCAAGGTATGGTTAAAAAGGGAACGGACCCTAATAATATCCGCGTATGTAGGGAACAGACCCTATTACTATCCGAGAATGTATATATATGCATATATTTATGTATATAGGAAAGAATAAAAGTATGATTGTATGAATGTATGAAGAAAGGTAAAGTACGATGTATGTATACGTACATTCAGGTGTGTATATAAGTAAGTGTATGGATGTATTGTATGTTATTTGATTAACTAGAACTCACTCGGTGTAGCTGACTTTTAGTATGAACGCGGGTGAGTAGGATGAGGCAACTCACTTGATGAGGACACATGGCATGGAATTGAAGATACTGGCACCTCAAGGAAATTTTATGATTTTTTAAAGACTATGTTTTATGTTTAAACGACTATGAATGTTTGTTAAGACGAGATCTGAATATTAGGTAATATATTTTGGTTGAAGTTTTTTATATTCCACGAAATTTTTAACTAACACTGATATTATGAACTGCGTTTATGTGTAAATCCAACGTCCAAAGTAGAGCACCGGTAACGGGGCCTTACAAGTTGGTATCAGAGCAAATTCGAAAGAATTAAGCATCCTACATGCTTAGACTCGAACAGAGAATAGGATTAGAGTAAGAAAAAAAAGAAGATGCCAGTTCAAGATAGCCATGTGTCACTCAAGCAAGCTTAGTATAGGTAAAGGTATGGATAAATAATGATGTATATTGATGTTAGCTTAATTTCTAAAGAAAGATATGTGAATGTTAGGGATAGGATTAATTGATTGTTTGATTGATTAACTGTTTAAAAGTAGAACTTAGCACAAATGGACTCATAAAGGGAAGTGTATAGGAAACGGAAAGTAACGTGATCAGCTAATCACAGATGGCCACAGTTATTACCTATTAGCCTTACCATCCTTGTACTAAATAATTCCTTGAGTGATGATTTCTGTGTTTTCCTTATAGAATACGAATGGCTGGAGCTAGGAAAGTTGCTGGAATGGGAGGGCGTACGGGACGTCATGGTAGACCACGCATTGTCAGAGAACCTTCTGTAAGAACAGCCACTAACACCGGGGAAGAAGGAAGTGCAGCTGGTCAAAACCCGAGCAACAACGAATGGTATCAACTTGACCCTGCTGTTCAAGCTGCCAATGCTCAAGCTTTAGCTGTTGCGGTGAAGAACTTGAATCCTGAAAAGTCTGCTGAAAGTCATGTAAGAACTACTGAGAAGTCTAGAGAAAAGAGTAAGAAAGATGATGAAGGAGAGAAGGGTGACTAGAGCGAAGTTCGACCGGTGAAGGTTGATGACATGAAGAGAGGCCGATGTGGGTGTAACTACAAGTCCTTCAAAGGTTGTGACCCGCCGAAGCTTACTGATTTAGGAGATGCAATCGCTACTCTTCAATGGATAACCGCAATGAACAAGGTTATCCGAATCAGCGAGTGCCGTCCCGACCAAGCAATGGGTTATTCCACTCAGTCATTTGGTGAGGAAGCTATGTATTGGTGGAAAAGTGTGGAGCAGAGGAAGACTCGGGATAAGATTAAGGCAATGAGATGGGACGATCTGAAGGAATTGGTAATGAAGAGGTTTTGTGCTGATGTGGAGGTGGAGAGAGCTGATATGAAGTTACCTAACTTGAAGGTGGGAAGGATGACACACCGTGAGTATACAACTGAGTTCAACCGAATGTCTATGTTGGTTCCTGATATGGTAAACTTTGAAGCCAAGAGGATCAAGTGCTATGTGAGAGGACTGCCATAGAATGTCCACATACTAGTCATGGCGAATAAACCTGCTACATTTGATTCAGCATTAGAACTCGCTAAAATGTTTATGAGGACCTGACTATAGATGATGTTGTTGTGGGGGAGGAGAGAAAGGATAAGAAGTGGGGTCAATCATGCTCAATGGCCCGATACTCAGTTATGAAACTCAAAGGATAAGAAGTAGAAGGTGTGGGAGAAGATATCGCGCAAGACATGTGGTAAGATGCACGGTGGCGAGTGCAACTGAGGCACTTGTTCTGATGTGTGCCATAAGTGTGGGAAATCCCATGGTGGGGAATGCCGGTTAGGGTCAAATGCATGTTACAAATGTGCGAAGGTGGGACATTTTGCTCAGGATTGCCTTGCAAAGCTAGCATGTTACAAGTGCGGTAAGACGAGTCATTTTGCTAGGGAATGCACCGAAGGAGGAGCTGGAGGAAGTGGAAAGAAAGATGCTGAGCAAGATAGGCCAAGTGTTGGGGCCTACATGCTAACTCAGGAATAGGCTAAGCAGATTTCGGATGGCGTGACAGGTACGTTTCTAGTGAACGCTATTTCTTCTTCAGTACTGTTTGATTCGGGTGCGAATAGAAGTTTTGTAACTACGACATTTAGTAAGCTAGCAAAAATGAAATATTGTCGTGTGCCTAAAACTTTTAAAGTAGAAACCATGAGTGAGACCTCGGTTAGAATATTGAGAATGGTTAAGGATTGTAAGTTATAATTAGATGGACATGAGTTCCCTGTTACTTTGTATGTTATAACCTTAGGAGAGTTCGATGTGGTTTTGGGAATGGATTGGCTATCTGAGTTTGAGGCCCAAATAGTGTATAAGAGTAGATTTATAAGGTTAAGATCCTTGGATGGTGGTAAGGTGTTGGTCTATAGCGATAAAGAAAGTTCAGGGCTTATTGTCATTTCGATGATAAAAGCCGAAGGTTTGTTACGATGAGGGTGCGGTGCCTACCTGGCGTATGTTGTCAATGCTACGGCCGAGACGAAAGAAATGAAAGATGTTCCTATCGTGTGCGACTACCCAGAAGTATTTCCTGAGGATCTTTCGGGGTTGCCACCGGAGCGAGAGATAGAATTCCTGATAGGAGCCCAACCCGTCGTGAAAGCGCCTTACCGTCTAGCGCCGTCCGAGATGAAAGAATTGACGTCCCAACTGCAAGAGTTCCTCGACAAGGGTTTTATTAGACCAAGTGTTTCCCCGTGGGGCGCACCAGTGTTATTTGTGAAGAAGAAGGATGGAAGTATGAGAATGTGCATTGACTATCGTGAATTGAACAAGCTTACGGTAAAGAATAGATATCCGTTGCCACGAATTGATGATTTGTTTGACCAACTACAAGGTTCGATTTGGTTCTCTCGAATAGATATCAGATCAGGCTATCATCAATTGAAAGTGGAAGAGGCAGACATCCCTAAGACAGCGTTTCAGATGCGGTGTGGACATTACGAGTTCCTCGTGATGGCATTCGGTCTAACGAATGCTCCCGCAGCATTTATGGCTATGATGAATAGGGTGTGTCAGCCGATGTTAGATAAGTCAGTTATCATCTTCATTGATGATATATTGATTTATTCAAAGAACAAGTCTGGTCATGCTGAGCATCTGAGGGAGGTGTTGGAGACTCTGAAGAAAGAAAAATTATACGCTAAGTTTTTGAAGTGCGCATTCTGGTTACAAGAAGTGCAATTCCTAGGTCATGTGGTAAATCCTAAAGGGATTACCATGAACCCAGCTAAGATTGAGGCGATAACAAATTGGAAGACTCCGCAGAACCTGACTAATATAAGAAGCTTCTTAGGAATGGCTGGCTATTATAGGAGATTCATCGAAGGCTTCTCCAAGATAGCTGCACCGTTGACCGGTATGACCCGAAAGTCGGTAGTATTAAGTTGGGGTAAGTTTCAAGAAGAATATTTTGAGGAATTATAGAAAAGACTCACGCAAGCTCCAATCCGTGCTCTTCCCAATTGTGACGAGGATTTGGTTGTTTGTACTGATGCTTCGCATCTTGAGTTAGGTTGCGTCTTGATGCAACAAGGAAAAGTGATAGCTTATGTGTCTAGACAGTTGAAAGTCCATGAGAGTACTTATCCAACGCATGATTTAGAGCTAGAAACAGTAGTGCATGTTCTCAAGATATGGAGACATTATCTTTATGGTACTAAGTGTACCATTTACATGGATTAGTAGAGCTTAAAGTACTTCTCCGAGCAGAAAGAGCAGAACATGAGGCAGAGAAGATGGTTAGAGTTGATAAAGGATTACGACAGCGATATTAAGTACTACCCTGGTAAAGCTAATATGGTCGCCGATGCGCTAAGTCGTAAGAGTGAGTAAGTCATTGCAACAGTGAAGTCATACCAGTTGATTATGAACTTAAGTCTTTTTAAAGAAATCATCATGGTGCAGTCTAAGGTACTGGTAGATGAAGGGCTGGTGAAGAAAGAAAGGATCTTCGGTAAGCAAGACAAGTTGATGGAAAACATGCATGGATAAGTAATCTCATGGACTTTCAACGCCATGGAAATCTTAGAGGTTGAATCTTAGACGAGGCTCATAAGTCAAGGTATTCAATTCATCCAGGAACCACGAAGATGTACCAAGATTTGAAAAGAGACTACTGGTGGCCAGGAATGAAGAATGATGTGGTAGATTATGTCAGTAAGTGCTTAACTTGTTTACAGGTAAAAGCAGAGCACCAGAAGCCATATGGAAGGATGCAACCTTTAGAGATTCCTGAATGGAAATGGGAACACATCACCATGGATTTCATAACTAAGCTACCCCGTAGAGCTAATCATCATGATACCATTTGAGTGATAGTGGACCGTTTGACCAAAAGTGCTCACTTTCTGCCTATAAGAGAGGCTATCTCGTCAGAAACGTTGACAAGTTTTTTCATCAAAGAGGTTGTGACTGAACATGGAGTGCCACTGTCTATCCTGTCTGATTGAGATACTTGCTTTACTTCGAGATTCTGGAAGAAGTTCCATAAAGCTATGGGAACAAGATTGAACATCAGTACTGCGCATCATCCTCAAATAGATGGACAGTCTGAAAGGACGATCCAAACCCTTGAGGATATGCTACATGCTTGTGTTTTAGAGTTTGTAGGAAGTTGGGATGATCATCTGCATCTGTCAGGGTTCTCCTATAACAGCAGCTACCATTCAAGTATTGGTATGCCGCCATTTGAGATGTTATACGGTAGACGTTGTAGAACTCCCGTATGTTGGGGAGAGATTGGTCAAAAGGAGATTGGAAGCCTGGAAGTTGTACAAGAAACCTCATCAAGGTTCGATCAAATCAAGGCAAAGATGAAAGCTGCTCAGGATCATCAGAAGTCCTATGCTGATAAGCGGCGATGACCAATCGAGTTTAAAGTTGGTCAATGTGATGCTCAAGGTCTACCCTTGGAAGGGAATTATTCATTTCAGGAAGAAGGGAAAGTTAAGTCCAATGTACATTGAACCGTTTAAGATCGTTAAGCGTGTGGGTGAGGTAGCTTACAAGCTAGACCTGAAGAGCTAAAGGGAATTCACTCGACCTTTCATGTTTCTCATCTGGGAAAATGTCTGGCTGATGACACATCACATATACAATTAGTAGATATTGAGGTTGATGAACAGTTAAGCTATATCGAGCAGCCTGTAGAGATCGTTCACCGCAAGAAAAAAACAGCTTCGTCATAAAGTTATGCCATTGGTGAAAGTGATATGGAAACATCGCAAGGGATCGAATGCCACTTGGGAAGTTGAAGAAAAGATGTGCAAGTTTTATCCAGATTTGTTTCAGTAATAGTTAGGTTTCGGGGACGAAACCTCTTTAAGGAGGGAAGACTTGTAACATCCTGTTTTCTCATTTCGGTTAATAAAATAAAATATGAGTTATTAGGAGTCGGACTTGTGTTGGGTTAATAAGAAAAGGAGGAAAAAACCATGGGCTTAAGCCCATGACCCATGATATAAATACCATAGTTAACCATTAATTCATCCATTCTCATCCATTCCATACACCACCCAAAACACACACTTAAGCTCTATCTCATATCTCTTTCTCTAAACATAAACCAATAAGAAGAATCGATTCCGACCCGAGGTAATGATAGTATGATATTGTATGGACCCAAACCCGCAAGATCTAGTCGTGAAATGACGAGCCGACACCCTAAACCGTTAAAGTTATGAGATCCGGATGGAATCGGGTATTAACCTATTAAAAGATGAGCTTAGGGGTCACCCTAGCCCAATGTGGATCGAACGCGACGAAAAACGATGAAAAACGGCGGAAAACAACTGAGATCTCGCTTATCCGGCAAGATCCCAGTTTTCCGGCGATGACAGCCCCGGAAAGGCGGCGCCGGAGTTGTGGGTACGAGGTTAACGCATGTCAGAGAATGTTTCTGGCATTCTCTGACCTAACCCTAGTTTGTTAGCGTAGACATAACTAATTAACAAGCAATTCGTTATGCTCATTCGTTAAGAAAAGATAACGAATTAAAAGCAGTTCGTTAAGCCATTCGTTAAGTAATTCGTTAACGGAGAAATGGCGAATGAACCCCTAGTTCGTTATAAGGGCCAGTTCGTTATAAAGGTTCAATTCATTACAAAGTCCATTCGTTAAGAAGTAACGAATGAGCCCCATTTAAACTTTCAAAGAATGACAGAAAGGTCCTTGGACTTAGGATAAAATGGTATATATATAAAGAAGCCCTCGAACTTTAAGAATTAGCAAATAAAATAATAAATTAGAACTCTAATAAAAAATGTGTTAACAAGGTTAATGAAAATAAAATTTTTCCAAGCTGACCTGGCAGCCGCCGCTAGACCCCGCTGCCAGGGGCGCTGTCCCCGGACCCCAGTTCGTCGAGGGTTATAATTAAACTAGAAACACGACATGGGTAGTGATAGTTAATTGATACGTGTAATTGTAATACAGCTAGTCGCGCACAACTAAAGAAAGGAATAACCATAAACGGTGAACGTAACCGCAGTCAGGTGAGTTTCTAGCCCCATTCCTTGTAATGTTTTCGGGGCTGTGTGCATACTCGATGTGATTAGTTAATACACTTACCTTAAGTGGTAAGTGTATGTCTTATATGATTTATGTATGAATGAATGCCTGATGATGCATGAACGATCTTCGGATATCGCATGTACCGTCAAGGGATATTTTAAAGATATAACTGAAATATATATAATGTATAAATGATATATGAACGTATGGAAGTTATAATTATGAATGTATAGAAAGAGAACGGACCCTAATAATATCCGCGAATGTACAGAACGGACCCTAATAATATCTACGAATGTAGGGAACAGACCCTTATAATATCCACGAATGTAGGGAACAGACTCTAATAATATCCGCGAATGTAGGTATATGTATATATGTATATATATAGGAAAGAATAAAATTATGATTGTATGAATGTATGAAGAAAGGTAAAGTACGATGTATGTATATGGACCTTCGGGTGCGTATATAAGTAAGTTTATGGATGTATTGTATGTTATATGATTAACTAGAACTCACTCAGCGTAGCTGACTTTTATTATGCACGCAGGTGAGTAGGATGAGGCAGCTCGCTTGATGAGAACACATGGCATGGAATTGAAGATACTAGCAACTCAAGGAAATTTTATGATGTTTTAAAGACTCTGTATTATGTTTAAACGACTATGAATCTTTGTTAAGGCGAGATCTGAAAACTATGTAATATATTTTGGTTGAAGTTTTTATATTCCGCAAAAGTTTTAATTAACTCTGATATTTAGAACTGCGTTTATGAGTAAATCCAACGTCCAAAGTAGGGCACCGGTAACGGGGCCTTAGATGATTACTCGTTATGATCATTACTTGTCAAAATTTGGACTTTTTGTATACTTTGCAAGATATAGAATCTTAATAAAGGAATATTTTATTAATAAAATGATATTATATTGATAATCATGATTAAATTAACGATAATTTTTGCCGAGTGTTACAAATTACACTCCCATCACTAGTACATCCTCATCTACTCGAGGTGTATACCAGGTTAATCCGGATACTAGTGTGGCTGCTGCTTCGGAATCACTAACTAGAGATGTGAAGGAAGTTAAGACAAAGGTGGAAAAATGTGAGTTTTGTAGGTGTGGACATGGTACTTTGGAGTGTCCGTTGGTGATTTAAAAGGTCAATTTTGTTGCTGGTCAGAATAGGTTTCCCAACAATTACAACACCAACAATCAGAATTGGAGCACCTACAAGAACCCAAATCAAAATAACTCCAATTGGCGTCCGTCTGGCGTACTACATGGCTTTCAAAATTCTTATAATCAAGGACAATGTCTATATTTCAATAATAAAAATAACAATGGTACTAATATTCAACATAATGTGCAGGATTCTAATGGTGGAATAGGACGTTTAGAGGATATGATGAAGCAAATCCTGGAGAGAGATCAAGGTAAAACATCAATAATTGAGCCATAAGTTGAGAAAACGCTGGTTGAAGTCCGACCACCACACATCATCGATCTTGCCCATGTCCTGTATCCCGCTCGTGTCAAGCATCAAAAGTACACGAGGGAATACATGCCTTTTCTAGATATGTTCCAACTGTTGAAGATCAATCTTCCGTTTATTGAAGCTCTCCAACACATGCCAAAGTATGTGAAGTTTTTGAAGGATTTGTCTAGAGAAAAGATCGGTTGGGGGAGGTTTCATATATTCCTCTTAACGGATATTGTTCGGCGGTAGTATTGAATCGGGTCCCAGAAAAGTTGTCAGATCCGGGTGTGTTTACGATTCCGTGTATGTTTGTTAGTGATATGATGAGTCAAGCGTTGGTGGATTTGAGTGCTAGTATTAATCTTATGGCGTATTCTTGTATGAGTAGTTGGAGTTAGGCGAGCTTACACTGACTCGCATGTCATTGTCGTTGGCGGATCATTCTGTTAAATATCCGCGGGGTATTATTGAGAATTTGCTAGTAAAAGTGGATAAATTTGTGTTCCCGATGGATTTTGTGGTACTTGATATGGAGGCCGACGAAATGGTTTGCATTATTCTTGGTCGTCCGTTTTTGCTAATGGCGAAAGCTCTTATTGATGTGTATGATGGGAGGATCACGCTTAGGGTTGGTGATGAGAATGTTACTTATGATGTTGGTAAGTCAATGAAGCACCAGAGTGATGATGATGATTTTAGTGATCCATGCCATTCATTCTATTTCATAACTCTTTTATTCCGGGTTTTGATACGTGTCTGGATTATATTTGTGGAGCCGATCTTGTTGGTATGAATATGGATGAAGAGTTGGAGGAAGAAGTCGTGGATGACGTTTCTTGCTTGGCGGAGATTATGGAGGTTAGTGAGGTTATTTGTGAGAAAGATGTAGAAAACCCCACTCCGTTGGAATGAAAAGTTCTTCCGGCACATTTGGAGTATGCTTACCTTGAAGAGGGTTCAAATTTACCCATTATTATTTCTTCCAAGTTAACGGAGGAAGAGAAGTCAAGGTTGATAGAGGTGTTGAAGTTGCATAAGGGGGCAATTGTATGGAGACTTTCGGATATTCAAGGTACTAGTCCCAGTTATTGTACCCACCGAATTTTGATGGAGGATGAGTTTAACCGGTAGTTCAACCCCAAAGGCGTCTTAACCCGATTTCAGATTCACCATGGGTAAGTCCGACTCATGTTATTCCAAAGAAAGGGGGTATGACGGTTGTTGTGAATGAAAAGAATGAACTTATTCCTTCGCCTACGATCACCAGTTGGTGTGTGTGTATTGATTATCAGAGGGTGAATGATGCCACTCGGAAGGACCATTTCCCGTTGCCGTTTATTGATCAAATGTTGGAGTGTCTCGTAGGTCAGCATTTTTATTGTTTTCTTGATGGTTTTTCAGGTTATTTTCATATTCCAATCGCACTGGAAGATCAAGAGAAGACGAATTTTACATGTCCGTATGGCACATTTGCATATCGTCGCAAGCCGTTTGGGTTGTGTAATGCTTCGGCTACTTTTCAGCGTTATATGCTGGCTATTTTTCAGGATATGATAGATACGTCCATGGAGGTATTTATGGATGATTTTACGGTGTACGGTAATTCTTTCGACCAATGTTTGGGTAATCTAGAGAGGATGTTGAAAAGGTGCATTGAAACGAAGTTAATGTTGAATTGGGAAAAGTGTCACTTTATGGTGAAGAAAGGGATCGTGTTGGGTCATAAAATTTCAAGAGATGGTATAGAGGTGGATCGGGGTGAACATTGATACAATTAGTAGACTTCTTCCACCGACAAGTGTTAAGGCTATACGAAGTTTTCTTGGTCAGAAGTTATTACTAGCGGTTTATTAAATACTTTTCAAAAATTAACCGCCCAATGACCCGACAATTAGAGAAAGATGTTCCTTTTGTATTCGATGAAGACTGTTTGAAGGTTTTCAAGTTCTTAAATGAGCAACTCGTGAGTGCCCCTATTCTTGTTTCACCCAACTGGAACTTGCCTTTTGAGCTCATGTGCGATGCGAGTGATTATGTAGTTAGGGCGGTTTTAGGGCAAAGGTGTGAGAAACATTTTCACCCAATTTATTATGCAAGCAAAACGTTTAATGATGCCCAAGAGAATTACACCACCATCGAAAAGGAAATTTTAGTCGTTGTTTTTGCATTTGACAAGTTTCGGTTCTATCTTGTGCTTTCGAAGACCACCGTTTTTACCGATCATGCAGCTTTGCGTTTTATCTTTCGTAAGAAAGACGTGAAACCTCATCTTATACGGTGGATTCGCCTACTTTCAGAATTTGACGTAGAAATCAAAGACAAGAAGGGGGCAGAGAATGTTGTGGCGGATCATCTTTCCCGTTTAGAAGATCCAAGAAGATAAGAGATTCGTGAAGAGGATATTGGAGATAGATTCCCACATGAGTCGATTTATTTTGTTGCGACCGAAAAAGCAAGGTATGCCATGGTTCACCGATTTTGCCAATTATTTATCTACCGACATTGTGTTAAAGGGAATGACTACGTAACAAAAGAAGAAGTTTTACTGGGATGTTGCTCGATATGTACGGGATGACCCTTTTCTTTTCAGGATTGGTGGTGACCGGATTCTTAAAAGATGGGTGATGAAAGAAGAAGGGTTTGTGAGAACCGAGCCCCGGTGCGGAAGCGTAAATAATCGGTCTTAAACAACGGTGTGGAGCTCGGATCTAGGGTTTGTATCGAATCTCACTCAGATTCACTCTTGAAAGATGTTTGGACGGATGAGGTGTATTGGGAGAGAGCCTTATTTGATTAACAATCAATAATAGGATGAACAATTGTAATCAAAACACAAAAGATAGAAATGGTAGTATGAAATATTAGCCGAATGATTCTCATTAAGATGAAACACTCATACATACATTCGATTAAGAAATATCAGCCACCACCAGGAGAGCTCATCCTGGAGGTGGAGACTCTCTCAAAGGGATAAAATCCTAGATCTCACTAATACACAATACAAACATTCATACTAGACAAATGAATAAAAAACATATATTTATACTAGTCTAGCATGACTTGGTCTTCAAGCCATCCACCCTTGGTTGAGACCAAAAAATATATATTTCACCCACAAATTAATTTGATGCGTCGGTCTAAAACATAGGTTCCAACAATCTCCCCCTTAGACCGATGCCATCGAATTTCTTCCATGATCACCTCATAACTCGTTGTCATTCGTTGAAATTCTCCCCCTCACGTTAAGCTTCTCCCATTGTTCATTTCGAATTATCACTCTTATACCACTTTTGGATATAGTTGTATGGGCATATGAACGAGGCTTTGAACTTCAAAGATCAACTTCAAGTAACAAGGTTATCACAGAAAGAAATAAACTCAATGTGATCATCAAATAATCTTCAATTCTTCAAATTTTCTCTTCCCTTGTAAATCATCTTCAAACCATTCCCTGAATCAATATATCATTCAACTCAACCATAACCCGTTCTTGACTGTTCAAGTGACTATCTCATAGGAGGTTAAACTCTACTAATCATCCTTTCAACATTTTTGCTGGAGATGACTCTATCTTCTCATCCGTACTAGGAAATCTGAAAACTTACAAATGATGAAACATCTTTGACAAACCTTGGATTATTGATCTTGATTAGCTTTTCCTTAACTTGAGTCTTTTTACTTGATTTGAAGCTAACCATTTGCAATGAATTTCAAAGATTTTTACTCCCCCAATTTCATTGCAATTGTCTTTAATAAATGATTCTTCAAATCAAGTGTGGGTGAAACAATCTTGACCATCCTTATCAAGATTGTAAAAATATGAAAATAAACATATTCATATGTTTGTTGACAGTAAAAGTAATTAAATCCTTAAGCTTGGTCAACAATTGTTCTTGTAAAGCTTTTGATGAAGTCATGAAATTAGATGAGGTTTGAATTCCATAAGCTTGTTGATGATTGGAGAAAAATTACCAAAATACCCCTGAGTATATATCTTTCGTAGAGAACAGCTTGGTCAAACGGTCAACGGCACCAAAAATCTCAAAAGTTTCTTCAAAACTTTGAGATGTTTCACAAACTCTGTTTCCTAGCACAAAGTGTGCCCGGAAAGCAAAACACTTGTGATTTTTCATTTTTTTTCACTAGCACAAAGAGTGCTCGGAAGCACTTTCCTAGCACAAAGTGTGCCCGGAAAGCAAAACACTTGTGATTTTTCAATTTTTCCACTAGCACAAAGTGTGCTCGGAAGCACTTCACTTAGCACAAAGTGTGCTTGGGACTTAAAGATAGTTTTCTTCAGAAGACCAAAGATATGCAAGGGGTTACTCAACACTGGAACTTGATGTGCCCGAGATAAGATGTGCCTGAGATAAAGTGTGCCCGAACCAAAAGTTGTGCTTGGGCAAAACACAAACTGTGCCCGAAGCAACACTTAACCATTATCATTACTCGAGATCAATCTTATATGTTCATTGTGTGCCCGGTACATCAAAAAATAATTTATGTATCATCAATCACTGATTTTCCCTTGCAAAACCTGCTTGAATATTCACTTTGCATTTTCTACAACAAACAATGATAATATTGCCTTTAGTACCTGTTCATTCTTGACTTGTACCTTCTTCATACTAGTTTGTACCAATGGCAACATTTTCCAATATACCATATCCTGTTTGTGCAGCACACTTACCAAAATCAATATCGAGCAAACAAAACCCTAATTCTTTTAGATCGAAAAAGTAGTTCTAAAATCTGAAAAGAATCGATGAGCAATATCCAGGTCATCTGGAAATAAATAAAAGAAATCTATCTTTATCCACAACCTTTTCAGATCTGGAAATCATCAAATGAACAGAGTTACCCCAAAACAAGCCAAATAACACTGTTACATCAGATCTGGACCATTCTGACCAAATAAACATGGAATTGATGTTGGATCTCCAAACGAGTCATCAACCCAAACATCAATCCATAAAATTTTCTCCGAATCATCAAATAATTTCAAAACCCCCAAAAAAAATTTCAACGAACTTCATCATTTAACGTCCATGGTGGATTCAAGAGCGAAATGAATCGGTTCAGTGGTTAGTCTGAACGATTCGGTAACCCCGCTCTGATACCAATTTTGAGAACCGAGCTCGGTGCGGAAGCGTAAATAATCGGTATTAAACAGCGGTGTGGTGCTCGGATCTAGGGTCAAGATCGAATCTCACTCAGATTCACTCTTGAAAGATGTTTGGACGGATGAGGTGTATTGGGAGAGAGCCTGATTTGATTAGCAATTAATAATAGGATGAACAATTGTAATCAAAACACAAAAGATAGAAATGGTAATATGAAATATTAGCCGAATGATTCTCATTAAGATGAAACACTCATACATACATTCATACATACATTCGATTAAGAAATATCAGCCGCCACCAGGAGAGCTCATCCTGGAGGTGGAGACTCTCTCAAAGGGATAAAACCCTAGATCTCACTAATACACAATACAAACACTCATACTAGACAAATGAATAAAAAAACATCTATTTATACTAGTCTAGCATGACTTGGTCTTCAAGCCATCCAACCTTGGTTGAGACCAAACAATATATTTTTCACCCACAAATTAATTCGATGCGTCGGTGTAAAACATAGGTTCCAACAGGGTTGGATATTTTGAAAATGTTCATGAAGGATGCGATGCGATGGAGTTTGTTAAGAAGTGTGATTCTTTTCAACAAATCGGTAATATTTCATCAAAGAATGAGATGCCCCAAAACCCCATACAAACTCTTCAAATTTTTGACGTTTGGGGCATCGATTTTGTGGGACCGTTTCCCGTTTCCGGTGGTTACGAGTATATTTTAGTGGCGATAGATTATGTTTCCAAGTGGGTTGAAGCCCAAACTTTGGCCACAAATGATGCTAGAGTTGTTGTGAAGTTTCTCAAGAAGTTGCTCACTCGTTTCGGTACTCCACGGACGATTATTAGTGATCGAGGTACTCATTTTTGCAACGCCATCATAGAGAAGGCATTAGCTAGTTATGGAGTTACTCATCACACCTCCACCGCTTACCATCCTCAAACGAATGGTCAAGTTGAGAATGTGAATAGAGGGATGAAGAGAATTTTTGAGAAGACGATGGGAATAAGTCGGAGAGATTGGTCAGAGAAATTGGATGACGCGCTATGGGCATTCAGAACCGCGTACAAGACAGCGTTGGATACTACACCATTTATGCTAGTTTATGTTAAAGCATGTCATATTCTCGTTGAGTTAGAGCACATGGTGTTTTGGGCATTGAAGACTGTTAATCTTGATCTTACCGAGGCCGCAAGGAAAAGATATTTTCAAATTAATGAGTTGGAGGAACTTTGTGATACGGCATATTCTTGATCGTTGGATATCAAGGAAAGGACGAAAGTGTTGCACAATCGGTGTTTGAAGGGAGGTAAAGACTTCAAGAAAGGTGATAAAGTATTATTATTTAACTCTCGTTTGAAGTTATTTGCAGGTAAATTGAGATCAAAGTGGACGGGACCGTATGTGGTGAAAGAAGTGTTCCCGTATGGAGCGGTGGAGCTAGAGAATCTGGAAAATTGAACTTCATGGAAAGTGAATGGCCATCATTTAAAGAATTATCTTGGAGGGCTGGAGGATTCAATCGAGGTGGAGGAAACTCTCCTCGATCCATCGAACTTAATCATCGAAGAGGTTCTTAAGTGAAAACTCATGTGTAGAGTTTGTATAGTTTATTTCATTGTATTTTATTTTATTTTCTTTGAGTCACTAACACTAGTTTTGTAGTTTTGTTTGCGTTGTCGAGTCGTTTTAAGGAATCATCACGATCATGGAGGGAGGATTTGACGAGAATTTAAGAGTTTCCAGGTAAGTTTTGCACATCAAAATGACAAAAAAAAAAAATGGGCATAAAAAGACTTGGTAATTTTTTGATAATTTTTCTAAGGCAAAAATGGCTTCAAAACTCGAAACTTTCTGTTAAAAACACCTCGTCGCGCCACGATACGGGGTACATACCCACCTCCGCGCGATACGGAGACGAAATGGCAGCCAGGTGGGGCGTCGCACAACGTGTCCATGGGGCACCCCATGTCCGCGCGGCGCGACCTTATATGTTCATATCCAGATTTTTTTGCTTTTTACACCAAGTTATATCACTTTTTCACCAAATTTTCAAAACCCCCTTTCTCCCTCACCCAAAAATCACAAATCCTAACCCCTTTCTTCACCAAATCCACATTTTTTACACCCCTTTTCACCAAATTAAACCTCAAAATCATCATAGTATCATCCCATTATCATAACCCACCATTAGTTTTAAGTCATTATTCACCAATCAGGTCACTTGCACACACTTAGATTCCAAATTTTTTTCATGTTTAATCCTTGTTTTGCATCACTTAAAGGTATGGTTTCTTGTATTCTTGTATTCTTGTATTTTCTTATATATTATTAGTGTTAGTTTTACTTTGATTTGGTTAGTTAGTTGTCGGGTTTGATTAGAAATTAGTTGTAAGAGTTAGTTTATGGGTGCGGGTCGGTATGGTTTTGTAGATTGTTTCAGTTTGTTGGGTGCGGTTGGTTGGGTTAAAAAATTTTGTTAACTTTTCGCGGTTGCGGTTGGGTTGGTTTGGGTTTAACCGAGTTTATCTAGTGTAGGGGTTTTAGTTTTGGGGTGCTGGACATAAAATTTTTAGTGCTCGAAACGAGATGAAAAACGATTTTATAAATTATATATTTTGCCAAATATTGGTTTTCCGCTCGACTCAATGTTCGGGTTGTTACCACTTGGGCATAATTGAGACAATTAAAGTGCCGGGAGGAGGTAGTGTACATTGAGTCTTTGTTGTATTTTTCGGGTTTTGCAAACTAACTTAGTCTTTAAATTTTGGTTTTCCGTTAGCTTTATTTGAAAATACAACTGTTCGTTCGTACTCAATTTCCATTCGTATGAGTTTGGTTTGAAATATTTTGTAACCCGGATTTCCAAACTTTATTTATTTTCAGTTTTAAGTAAATAAAAATTCCGAAAATTACAAAAATATTTTATTTTTATTTGTTTATTTACTTACTCCCATTGTTTGTTTGCTTGTCTAATTTGGTTTAAGGATGTCAGATATGGATGTGTCTAAAGAAGCGGGAAAGCGAAAGAGAAATCCGGCTCCGCATCCACGAGGCAGGCCGACCGAAGTGGTTTTTGCTAAGCCGAAAATGCGTCGTAGTGAGTATCAAAATAAACCGATCGAGACGAGAAGAAAAAATAAAAATCTCCACAATAGTTCGTTACTTCAATTTGCGGAAGATTTACCCGAATATATTCCAATGAATAATCTAATTAATTTAGATCTTATCACTTTCAATACTATTGATTAGAATTTATTAGACATTATCAGTCAAAGAGAGCGTGTGGAGGAGTTGTTGGGTCCAAAGTTTAAAGCGATGTTGTGTCTTGACGAGCCGCAATATAACGAATTGACGTTGGAATTTCTAAGTACTTTCCAATACAAGATGGTAATTTTTATCAACCAAATGCGGTTATGTTTGCTCTTAGTAGAAAGACGTATAAGATGGATATGTTTGAGTTTGGGGTAGGGAGTGGTTTTTACTCGTTTGCGTAGGCTCAATTACCAGAGTTTATGATTAGTATACGGGGTGCTTTCTCGAAACAAAGACCGGTAGGTTTTACTAAAGTGCAATTGGCTAGGTTTAGGGAGAAAATAGCATTTTCTCCGTCTTCGGGTAGTATGGTGAGTTCGGATATTCGAAACCCGGTGCTCTGATATATTCATCGCATTTTGGTGAACAAACTTATCAGACGGGGTTCGGGTAAGAATAAAGTGAATTGGTTAGATTTGTTTTTGTAGGCGATGGTGGAAAAATTGATGGTTAACTATGCTAGTATTTTGGCATGGTCTTTTCATTGTGCGAGACGAGTTGGAACAAAGAAAACGTCAAAGATTGATATGGGCCCGTATATCACGGTTATTTCCATATTTTGGGTGTTTTTCTGATGTTTAAATCGGATTATATTAGAAAGGGGCCTACGAGGGAATTTGTTGGTGTAAAAGATTTGAGAAATGCGGGGACTTTAAAGCTTAGTGATCCGTTTGTGTGGGAAGATATTAAAGCAGGTCCACAAGCATCCACCGCCAGATACCAAGGATGTTGCGGCAATGAAAGTTGGTTTGCCCAACCGACATCAGAGGCCATTACTTAGGTCTGAGAGGTCGGCGGTGCAGTTTCCGGTTAGAGAGACTCACCCCAAGAAGATTACTGTGGAGTCGTTGTATGACTGTATGGAGTTCGGTTTTGATTAGATGAGAGGGTATATGACTGAACAGTGTGATGATTTGAGGCGGATTATGAGAGAAAATCAGCAAAGCTTGATGACAGGGTGAGGCATTGGATGACTGGGCTGAGTATTGGTTTACTTGACTATCTTCGACAGACGGATGTTGTGGTTCCGAGTGGTTCGAGTGCCCTGGTGGTTTGGGTTACGTTTATAGAGCACCGTTTTACATTCTGGGTAACCCGGAATTTGATAATGCAGAGCCGTTTCATACATATGAGCAGAGTTCAGAGGAAGAAGAAGAAGAGGAGGAGGAGGAGGAAGATGATGAAGACAAAGTGTGGGGACGACACACCAGATTTGGGAGGTTGTATCTTTTATCTATCTATGATGTTTTTATTTTTTCTTTTTATGATGTTTTTATTTTTATTTGGTCTGTACTAATATTATTCTAGACTAGTTGGTTGGGTAGGAGGGTTGGAGTTTGGTGACTATTTGAGACTTATAAGTAACCTTTATTTTCTAGATATTGTGTTTGATGTCACTTAGGTATGTCGAGAGGAGTGACAGTGTCCGTTCAGAAATAGAGAATGAGTTGCTAAATCATGGTGAGCAGTCGGTAAGGAGAGCACCCATGGAAATTGACTGGCACATTGACAGTGTCGCATATTACCAGCTAAGTCTTTTCCATTGCACTTTGTTTTTTCTATTTTATGTTTTTACTTTTTAGGTTTTTGCTTATATTTTTATATTTATATGTTTTTTTTTAATTTTATAGAGTCGTGTTTCCGTGCCTGCATTAGGGACAATGCAAAATTTAAGTGTGGGGATGAGACACAAGTGTTTAACTAACTTTACTTGGTTTGAAAAGAAAAGATATGAAAAATATTTTAAAATGTCCACTTGAATATAGTTTTCTGCGCTAAAGTAGGAGATGATGATGCTTATCGGAAATTGTTTTTTTTTTTCAAAATACTAATAAGATGAGATAATATAAAACAAAATGCACTTAAGTTGGGATGTGTCGGTAGGCTCAGCCTTTAGAATGAAAGGGCAATTTGATAAAATGGGTAAAACGGAAATATTTTGTGGGTAAAGCGCTTTGTCCGTGAAAGATAAGTAATGAAAGGTCGAGCCATGCTCAAGCCTCAATATTTGGTATGAATGTAATAAATATTATGAATTTTAAATTTGAATAAGTTATCGTATGTTGCTTGGGTAGGTTTAACGTTAAGTATGCCAAGTAGCCGGTGATATAAATCTTAAACTACGTAGTTTTAGTGTTTTACACTTAATTGGCGTATGGTTTTATAACCTTAAATCTTGTATTGATGGGATGCCTCGGGTCCAGAGACTATGGATATGTATGTAATTTATTTATGTGGGTATTCAAAATTCCTAAGTGGGATTGTGAATATTTAACTAAAGAATAAAAAGAGCAAACCCGCAGTTATCTGCCACATAAGTCATTAAACCATAACCACTACTTACTTAAAGTACAAATACACTAATGACTTGATCATCCACGTTGTTAACCATGTGGGGTCCCCTTGCTCGCGTATCATTACCATTAAGAAACGGGCCACAAGGGACACGCCACTTGTAAACCCAACAGATGAATTAGTGCATGCTCACCTATGGTGATGTGTTCGGGGTATTGCTTAATAACGGGGGTATGTCATGTTGTGGGGAACACTAGCTATTAGTTAATTATACGTTAATCATATCTAATGGCTGCTTGGTAGATTTTGATTCTTAAGCTTACGTGGATAAACAATACCCTTGACCGTCTTAGTTGTTCAAGAAATAAAAAGAAAGAGAGCAATAAAAATTTTAATTATGCTAATTCTGAGGTTTAAGTCAAGTTGGGGTGGTCTGGTCCGGTAAAAGCTAAAAAATAAGCGGGTCTTAATTGTGTAAACCACTCAGTAATATAATTGTTGGACCTTATTTGTCCAGGTAAAGATTAAGGCATGGTTTTAAGTGAACAACAATATCAGTGATCGCGGTTTTTGCGTTCTTCTAAAAGCTTTAAATTAATCTATATGTTTTTAAGAATGTATTTTCCTATTCTGATCCCACTGTATTAGACATTTTCAGGGACGAAAAAAGAATAAGTGTGGGGATATTTGATATAATGCTAAATATATATGTTTTCCTTGTATATTTTATTTAATATTTAATTAGTTTGTGTTCGATTTTAGTCAAGATTTGTATACTACTAACATTATTATATTGTGTAGGCTCCGGGAGTTGATCGTGATCATAAAGGGCGAAAAACGAGTCAAAACGAGCCAATACGAGAATCCGGAACGCATCAGGAAGGAACAGGAAAGAGAACCGGTCAGACCAGGTCGGTCTGACCGGCCCCCTACTCCCATTCGCCACGTGCGCGCGACCATGAAGGCACACCATGGCCGTGCAGTACGTAGACCCTTTATTTCCAAAAAGTTTTCATTTATTGTTCAGTTTTTGGCCCTGTTTCAGTATATAAACACCGTTAACCTTAACCTGAAGAATAACCTACAACCACCAGACGAATTTGGAGTTTACAAGAGCTATTATTCGAGTTTCTTGGCGGTTTTGAAGGCAAGAGAGCATCCTGTGAAGAGATACACGTTCAAGAGTGAAGATTACGGGTTTTATCACCTTTAATTTTCCTTTCTTTATTATTTCACCATGTATTCTGATTTAAATACATTGTTTGATTTTGATTACATGATGCTAGGCTAAACTTTATAAACTACCTAGGTCGTGATGAAGCTTTGTTTGGTTTGATTTTGATTGGGATTTCTTTTCGTTATGGATTTATGTTTTAAGTAGATTGTTGAGATTGATGAAATTTATGCATATGATTACTTGATTTTATTTGCTTATGTTTATTGTTTCACATTACCCTTGTTTATTGTTTCATAGGATAGGGTTTTGTTAGGTCATTTACTCTTGACTAGTTTGTGATTGAATCGAATAAGATCATAGAAACAATAAACTAATTAAATAAATAAAAGTGAGCTGCTAGCCTAGAAATTTGTAAGGTGATAGGTTATAGATAAATCTTTATTGGTCAGGATTACAAGATTTAGTTCTTCGTAAGGAGTCCGTCTAGGTTTGATTGTCAGCTTAGTCTATTAAGTCAGTTGATTCTGCTTACCTATCTTTGATTTCCATTCTATATGGTAGGATTTCACCATAAAGATACTTAAACATAAACAATTAAATAACCTTAAGGAAGTTTAATATATACAACTGGTGTGTCTTAAGACTTACTTAGAAACTTATAGGTGTCTTCTTGAAGGGTCAAGGGTCCTATTCGGGTTTTCATTCAAGGGTTTATCTTACGACCCCAATTGCATAACTTAATTTTCCTAGTTAATTAATAGCCATAACTTAGAGGATTCTAGCATAGGTAGTTACTTTCATCATCTAAATTAATCTAAGTAATTTATTTGTTTATCCATATTTTAATTAATTAGGGTTTTGAGTTTATTAATATAATAGTTAATTAGGGTTAAGTAATTATTATAGTTTATTATTATTTAATTAATTAGGGCATAATTTTAGTTTAATTGTTTTTAGTTTAAAAACCCCCCTTAAACAATATTAATAAATAATCGTGTCATTTAGTTGAGTCTAATTAGCTAGTTTTGTGGATAAGTATATATGAGAAATATAATTTACGCATATGTCCCCAAAACATGGAAAACGAGTAAAATATGGGGAATCTGGTACTCACCTCGATAGACGAACAAGGGTGATTGAGATAAAAAGAATGCAGAAAAGTCACACGCGAATGATAAAGCCTAATGAGGAACAAGAGCAAACAGATACACTAAGTAAAATACAAGATTTATTATGACAACTAGTTAAACAATTTTAAGTTATTATTATAATAATATAATATTTTATATAAGGATTTTTATATAAAATAATTATTTTGATTTATGAAAACATAACTTCAAAAAGTATTATTCTAAGTTTTATAAATATATATAAAATTTGTTTACTTGATTTATATATATATCAAAACATTAATTTTTAAGTTATAATATACTTATATATGTGTGTGTGTGTGTGTGTGTATATATATATATATGCCTTTATGTATTACACGAATGAAAACGAGAGTTAAACAAGTATTACAAAGTCGGTTTCTATTAAAACAGCTTTAATTAGTACTTATTATTATTAATTGTTTAAAAAATAATAATAAAAATAATAATAATAATAATAATAGCCAAAAACCGGGGTGCAGGGGGTCAAACCCGCGACCTCCGCCCCACAATTCATACATTTAACCAACTGGGCTGCATGTGAATTGCAAACGAAACTGATTTCCATAAAATGTATACACAAGCAGTAAACGATCAGTTGAATATAAACCCTAACAAATCAATTTGATCGATCGCCTCGAAATTAATCATATTGTTCAGTGTGATATCGCGATTCTGACCATGCGTTTAATTACCTTGTATGATGGCCGGAGAAGGGCTAATGGACAATAACAGAAGCCGGCGCTGAGGGTGTATGAACGAGCTACTAAATTGAGGATACATATAATTAAATTGATTAGGAGGCTAAGGATGGCGAGGATACGAATAATGTGACTACAAGTTTAATTGGATTTCTATGATCATTTAAATAGGAAATGATTATAGGGTTCGTTTGAATATTAAATTGGATAATGTTTATCGATTTAGGCCGAAGTTTTCAAATAGATGATAATGATGAGGTCGATGATATCGATGAAAATAGGATTACGAGATTAGTTAACACGTATATAGCGAAAATCATGGTCCATGTCAACAAATTAAGCATTCGGGTACAAGAAACAAATATGGATTCGGGTTTGGTATGTGGATATCCAGTTAAAGAATTGGGTTATAACAATATTTACAGTCTGGACCCTGGGGTTTAATTATGGACACAAATGAGAATAAACTATATAGTACGGGCTAAAAGTGTAAAAACATTAAAGATATATTTATAAATAATTAAATATTAATAAAATAATCAAACTAATTCGATAAACGCGTTATTTTTAATAAAATAAGCCGAACATTGAACCGAGTCGGGTGAAAGTATAAGTTCGAAAACCCGAGTTGTTACACTCATGGCTTGTAATTGGGAGCAGCTATCTTTGCACTTAATGTTTGGAGACATTACTTGTACGGAACCAAGTGTACAATTTACACAAACCACAAAGGCCTACAACACATATTTGAAAATGAGGCAAATAAGATAGGTAGAACAGTTAAACGATTATGGTTATGGTTATGATATTATATACCATCCAGGCAAGGCCATTATAATAGTCTACCGAGTAAATTCATGAAAATTCTATCCGTTTAGGTACTTACAAGATATATATAAAGGTGTGAAATAATTTTATAGACGGCCTGATACGAAGAAAGATATAGCCACTTATGTTAGTAAATGTGTGACTTGTACTCGTGTTAAGGCAAAATATCATAAACCTTCAGGAATGTTACAACAACCTGAAATACCCCAATGGAAATGGGAACAAATTACAATGGGTTTCCTTATACACCTTCCCAGAACCTCCCGAGGGCAAAACGCAATTTGGGTAATTGTAGACCGAAAAGATTTAAGTACCTCTTACCAACCTCGAATTGATGACCAATCCGAAAGAACAATTCAAAAATTAGAAGATTTTCTTTGTGCTTATGTACTGGATTTCAAACGGAACTGGTATCAACACCTCCAGCTTATTGAATTCTCATCAACAACAATTACCACACTAATACGGGCGAAAATGTAGGTCGCCACAGGCGATACTCAAATTATAAGATCCGATTTTATTCAAGAAACAACCGATGAGATTCATAATATTAAACGGAAACTGAGCGCCGCCCGTTACCGACAAAAGAGTTATGCTGATGTTCGTAAAAAACAATTATCTTTTGAAATAGGCGACAAGGTGTTCCTTATAGTGTCCCCCATGAAAAAGTGTTATAAGGTTTGGAAAGACCAGTAAGTTAGCTCCGAGATATATTGGACCTTTTGAGCTTATTTCTAATATTGGTTCTGTAGCCTACCGGCTGAAACTACCTTTAGAACTAAGCACTACTAATAATGAGTTTCACGTGTCGAACCTGAAAAAGTGTCTTACTGATGAAACGGGGATAGTACTCCTTGAATATGTGCAGGTAAATGAAAAGGTAAACTTTGTAGAAGAACTAGTAGAAATTCTAGATGGGAAAACCAAACAATTAAGACACGACAAAATCTCATTGGTAAAAGTCCGATGGAACTCACAAGAGGAACCGAATTTACATGGAAACGAAAGGATGAACTCCGAAAGAAATACCCACACATGTTTCTTAAAAAGAGGGCCATTAGTACATCGATTTTCAGGGATGAAATTTATTAACAGGGGGAGAATGGGACATTCGTGACAAAACGAGATACACCTTATTTACTACGTAACGAGTAAACAATTAATCGGTTAATTCGTAACGATTAAACGAGTAACCAAACGATACTGTTATGACTCGTATATATATTGGGGGTCATATATAAGTAATATATATTATAGTGACTAACATACTGTTATTAAGACCCAGTACGTGTAAAACTACTTAAACGAAAAGAGTTTCGTTTAACTATACGTTGTGGACTTAAACGCGATCGTTAATACCAAAACAAGCATTGCATCATTAGTCAAGCCAAAAGAGACTTAAAGAACACTTATATAAGATGTTTTAAGCAATTCGTGAAAATATTTTGGAATTTCACAACGATTCATTACGGTTTTCTTAATTTACAAAAACTAGCTGAAAAACACTCATTTTTGCATTGTTTATCAAATCCGAACTGTTTTTCTCGCCAAAAACGTAACCTGAACTAAATTTGGGACCGAGATTTAACATCGTGCATGCAAAACGTGGAATGTGGGCCAAAATAGGGGCCCATGGGCCCCCATATATAATTTTCATATAAAACAATATATTCCTTTTTATGTTATCATGCCATATCATTTACCAACTCAAAACATAAACCTAACCAGCTGAGTTCTTCAACTTTTCCGGCAATACCTTGAGGTATGATCCCAAAATAACAAGTTTTGATCTTGCTTTTAACTAGTTTTGATTATAAAAATATGTTTTGATTAGTATAAAAAAAATGTTTGTCCATCCAAAATCTCTTAAAATCACCTAAAAAATTTTTTAGTCTTAAACATGATTACAAACTAGAAAATTATGGTTTTTGTACCAAAAACACAGATTAGAACGTTTATATTACGTTTTTACGGTTTAAAAGTTCGGTTTAAAACCCTACACGAAACCCTAAGTTATAAGGCTTTATGGTGGATAACTTATGATTGTTTTTGTTGTGTTTAATCTGTAGATACTTGTTATAACTAACCAAGGACAACTTGAACATAGAGCTTAACCGATCGAAAAACCGACAACGTATTACCTGTTTACTCGTTTAGGGGATGTTTGTGCTTCGATTGTCACATGCTTATTGTTTTTATAGGAAAATTTTCAGGAACATTAGGTATCATATAAGTAGGTCCCTTTAAAACTTTGTTAATTTTTCGATAAACAGAGAATATTTGGCGAATTTATTACCGTTTATTGGCGTTTTATTATGAAAAATAGTTAAACTACATGAAAAACTATGAAATTCTAGTTAAAACTCATAAATGTTATGGTAAGATCATAGGTAAAGTTTTGAATCAATTAAAGATGTCTAAATAAAGTTGGTGCATTTACGTTGAATCGTGTTTTAACAGCCGAAAAATGCACAAAAGGGTATATTAGCCAAAGAATTAGATTCTGAAAATTTAACAGGGTTTATGTTATGTTATTGTGATCATTTAGAAAAATTATCGAATTTTTCGGGAATCGTTCGATATTAACGGGTGATTTATTGGTTAATTATGACTCATAAAATGAATTTTTATAAATTATGGAAATATTTTTATAAAATTATACAGATTTTAATTTATTTGTACAAAAAATTCACATAATTTATATATAATTATATAAATAGTTATGATAATTTAAAGATTTAAATTATATATGTTTTGACAAAACCGACAGCATTTGTTTAACGAACTGACTGGTATGTCAAAATATCATAGTTTTGAATGAATTTGATAAAAAAAACTTTTTACGAGATTTTCGGACAATTCGGGTGGATGGTACGCGTTCTGTACAATCAAACCCGTATGAAAACGGAAACGAACCATACGACCAATCCAGATACTGAAATCTTAAATTTCTTTTATAAATCAAATCATTTTATCAAACAGTATGTTTAATTAAGTTTTTGTGATCTTACCTATTTCCAAAACACGTAAACTACCAACTTGGTCAGGGACGGTATACGGAGAAACTAAGCCAACACAGGTTTTGAACATTTCATAGTGTACAACGTCACAATCTAAGACTACCGACATGTTCGGGGCGTAACAGTCATACCAAGACAAGATATACAACCCGATTTAGTTTAATAACTATACTAGTGTTAACAGTACTATACCGATTATAGGATTCAGGCTATAATCGAGGCATTATACATACTGCATGTGCAACTGATTGATACTACAATAAGGTGAGTTTCCTGACCCCACATTTTAAACTGTTTAATGAACATTGGGGTGGAAAGCATGTTTATATATACCTATTTATTTGGAAACGTTTAATGATGTGAATTATCTAAGTGCTAACACTTGAAAGGCCTCCCATACGAGTGATTAACTACGAGCCGAAGGCATGTTAATAGTACTATTGGTTTGACAGACCCAATTGACAGGGCCGGTGGGGTATGCCAGAACATGTTTTTACAATTGCACATGACCATGCAAACCTTTTGTAACATGCTATGTGGTGTTAGATATAGTACATGTTGGGAAAATAGAGCCAATGTGGTCATAGGAAGTGCGTGGACAATGGAGGCCACGTAATAGAAGCTGGTTGAGGATTCACTTGTGGCTTATTATAATTACATCGCCTACAAACAAAACATGAAAACTATGATTACGTATACTGGTTTTGTTTAAACTTGTGAAACTCATCAACTCTTTGTAGTTGACCCGTTTTAACATGCTTTTCAAGTAAGCTGAAGTTGGAATGAATTGCTTATGTGATTTGTGCTAAGAATGAGATTGATACGGTGTAGATAACCGCATGTATACTAATAAAGAATAACCGGTCAGGAGAACCGGTTATGTGTATTTTATCTAGTTTGTAAACTTAGTACAAAACAATTTTACATAAAGTAAATTAGTTTGTTAATTTTCTTTATAAGTAATGTGGTTGATACCAGAGGTGTCTTTTGCATTCACGTATTACAATTCCGCATTTACCTAGTCCGGATGTGACAAAAGTTAGTTTCAGAGCCATTGATTATAAAAAATTAGGATGTCCCTTAAGATACCCTAATATAACTACAGGCTCGATTAGCTCTGGGAATATATAATACTTAATAATATATACTGATAATTCTCAGTATGAACTTGAACGGGCAAGTGGGTTATTATGGTTCGGAACGTAATAACGGACTTCATTGTATGAGAGAATTCGGGAAGAAGTTGTTGAACATTCAAATAGGGAAAAAAATTGCAACATATGTGTATAAAATAAAATATTAATTTTATATACATAAATGAAGATGTGTGCTAATGTGTACGAATATGTGTATGTATTAAACTATATAATACTACATTTTATTATAATTAATAATATTAAGAATTATTATTACTATACTAACCTTTGTATATAGGGATGTCGAGAGCCAGAGATGATACATTTGATGAAGTACCAACACTATCTGTTGAGAAGGAAGAACAATAAAAAGACCCAGAGGAGAACGAATATGTAGAAATAGATGAAAATGAGAGAAATGACGTGATTTCCTATGAGGCACCCATTCATGAGCTTGACTTATCAGGTTATAGGTGTGATAGTTATCCCCCTAGGGCATCACCTAGGAATGAGACAGGAGCCATCCTTACCACCCACCTATCAGAGCTCCTAAATCTCCCACACCATCATCACACCACACCCCGGTGACTACCCCTACTCAAGAGCCAGTAAGACTGACTGTACTAGTGTACCACCACCAAATAGTATGCTTTCCCCACCCAAATCGACCTATCACAGGAAACGAACCTCACGCATACAGATTACTAGGATGCCACTTCCTAGATGGGGTATACCTACATTCGACCAAGAACGTTCCCATTAAGCCGACCCAACCTGGTTAGGAGTATTGACTGGTCAAGTAGTAGAACACTCAATGACTATAACCACTAACATCCAGAGAAGGCGTGTGCAAGATATACAACTGGATATGATGAACTTACAGTGATCCAATGATTATTCTCGGTGGTGTTTGGCCAAGGTGACAACCCAGTTATGGGGTTGTCAAGCAGTTACTGTAGCCTTACTGGCTATTTGTGTGTGGTTATTGTACTATATACATATGGATAGATAGAAATATAAGTAGTATGGTTTGTTGTACGTAGGCTTTTGATAACCCATGCAGCACTTGTAGTAGCATGTTGCGCTGACATGGAGAATGTTTTTAATATACTATTATTACAATTACTGACCCTTACCGGGTTAAGTCTCTATATAGTAACAAATTTTAGTATGCATATTTAAGCGATGGCCTGTACCAGGTTAAGCCTATGCGCTGATTTTGGAATGCATACGTACGGTAACAGTTATGTTTAAAACAAATGTGTTCTTTGGCTAGTTGTGCGTTTAAGATTATAATTATCTTGGTAATGTACTTGTTGTGGTGGAAATGATACTAATAACTATATATTTGACTATTGTTATAAAATGGCCCCGGAGAAAACTAATACTATATCTGAGGAGGAAGTGGCCGAAATGATTGCCAGACAATTACAAGCAGTGATTCCGACTATAGTAGCACACGTCACTACTGGTATACGTGCTAGTACAACTGTTAACAAATCGTCGAGCACTAATACGGCCACTAATACTACACCTTTGTCGAATACTAATATAGCTACGAATACTAATTCCCCGTTGAATACTAATAATGTCACGATCATAACTCCCCCACCGTATACCAATACTTCTAGTAACGTGAATCCCCCGCGTTGGGAATGTTCATATGAACAGTTTATGTCGTGTAGACCTATAAATTTCCGTGATACTGAGGAACGTAGCGGATTGATAAGATGGACTGAAAAGACTGAATCCGTAATTAACATCAGCAACTGTCCACCAGACTGTATAGTTAAATATGCTACTAACATGTTTGTTGATCATGCCTTAATGTGGTGGAATACATTGTACAAACTCGGGAACGAGAAGCGATTAACAATATGGCATGGACTGAACTTAAAGCCCTTATATAAAAACATTTATGCCCAAGAAATGAAATCCAGAAGTTGGAACACGAACTCTGGAATTTGGAAATGGGAGGCGCTGATCATTTAAGTTACACAAACCGTTTCAACGAATTGACTCGTTTAGTACCATGGTCACTTATTCAAGAACCAAAGCGCATTGAGCGCTACATTTGGGGACAGACCCCGGCAGTGAGAAGTATAGTCAAATCCATAGCCCACCCAACTATAAAAAGTGTCGTGTCACAAGCCAGTGTCGTTACTTTTGACCTTATAAGAAACGGTGTCTGAAGAGTACCAAGGGAATCGTCTGGTCTGAAACGAACTGATTGTACCTCTATAGCACTAGTGAAACCTTGGAATAAACCGACCCGACAAGTTAAATTTCGTATTGGTCTAGTACCATGAGCAGCTTCAATTGCTAAGGCGCCTTACTTGTTTGCACCTTCTGAAATGCAAGAACCATTTAATCAATTATAAGAACTATTGGAAAAGAAGGACAGAATTTTTCAAATGTGTACCGAGAATTAAACAAAGTGACTGTCAAGAATAGATACCCCTTAGCTCAAATTGACAACTTGTTTGACCAACATTAGGGAGCAAAATAACTTTCAAAAATCGATGTGATATCCAGTTATCACCAAGTGAAAACTCAGGAAGAATATATTCCAAAAGCAGCCTCTTGAACTCGGTATGGTCACTATGATTTCTTAGTTATACTTTCCGGGTTAACCAACATACCAGCAATAGTTATGGGCCTTATGAACCGATTATGTAAACCCTACCTTGACAAGTTTGATGACATTCTAATATCCTTGGAGAGTAAGGAGGAACATGATCAACATTTACTGGTAATTCTGGAGTTGTTAAGGCAAGAAAAACAGTATGCAAAGTTGTCCAAGTGTGAATCTTGGTTGCAAGAGGAGAAATTTTTAGGACACGTTGTAAACCAACAAGGAATTCAAGTAGATCCCAGTAAAATAGAAGCTATTAAGAATTGGCAAGCACATACGTCACCGAAAGAAATCCGCCAATTTCTGGGATTAGCTGGGTGTTACTGGCGTTTTATCGAAAACCTTTCTAGTATTGCTCGACCTTTAACCCTCTTAACTCAGATAGACCAAGTGTATGACTGTGGAGAAGAAGAAGAAGAAATGACCTTCTAAACGTTAAAACAAAAGTTGTGTGAATCTCCAACATTAAGTCGTCCAGAAAGAACTGATGACTTGGTAGTCTAATGTGACGCATCTCATAAAGGTTTAGGATGCATACTGATGCAAAGAAACAAGGTAATAGCATATGCCTCTCGACAGTTGAAAGTACAAGAAAAGAATTATATCACTCATGAATTGTAATTTGGAGCAGTTATCTTTGCACTTAAGGTTTGGAGACATTACTTTTATGGTACTAAGTGTACATTTTACATAAACCACAAAGGCCTACAACACATATAAGATAAAAGGGAATTGAATATGAGGCAAATAAGATAGGTAGAACTATTAAACAATTATGATTATAAAAATATATACCATTCAAGCAAGGCCAATAGAATAGCCTTACCGAGTAAATTCATGAAAATTCTATCCGTTTAGGTTCTGACATGATATATAAAGGCATGAAACTATTTTATAGACAGCCTAGTACGAAGAAAGATATAGCCACTTATGTTAGTAAATGTGTGACTAGACTCGTGTTAGGGAAAAATATCATAAACCTTCAGGAATGTTACAACAACCTGAAATACCCCAATGGAAATGGGAACAAATTACAATGGGTTTCCTTATATACCTTCCCAAAACATCCCGAAGGAAAAATGCAATTTGGGTAATTAATTGTAGACCGAATAGATTTAAGTACCGCTTACCAACCTCGAACTGATGACCAATCTGAAAGAACAATTCAAACATTAGAAGATTGGCTTCGTGCTTGTGTACTGGATTTCAAAAGGGAACTGGTATCAACATATCCCACTTATTGAAATCTCGTACAATAACAATTACCACAGTAATAAGATTCATAAGATTCATAAGATTCATAACAATTACCAATTTTAGAAATAACATTAGAACATTGTTGGACAGAAGTGGGCGATACTCAAATTACAAGATCCGATTTGATTCAAGTAACAACTGATAAGATTCATAAGATTACACGGAAACTGAGCGCCGCCCGTTACCGACAAAAGAGTTATGCTGATGTAGGTTCCTGGACGGATCGTACACGGGATGTCTCTAACAACGCAGGTGCGGAATCCCTGCGTAGGTAGATACGAGTGTAGAGTATGTAGAGATCGAACACACAAGCAATAAACCAACCACGTTATATTGATAACAAACACGTGACCCGAGGTCACTGTTACAGACTATGACACATAACTCGGTTACTGAAAACTTAAACAAAACCCTAAAACGACCAACTACGTAAACTGTTCTGCTGAACAGTATATAAACACGACAACTTCGCCATAGGCGAAGTTGTCAATAACTTCGCTGATTCAACAAGTTCGCCATAGCGAACTTGTTGACAACTTCGCGTATTACATAAATAAACATAATCAAAACATAATTGCATTACAGACTCGATTACAAATGCTAGACTATGAACTACTGACACACATGTACCAACAGACTCCCCCTTGGCAGTAGCTTCATATCTTTATCTTCAAATCTTGAGTCTTGTAATCTTGCATCTCTACGCGTGCGCTCCTTCTCTAACACATACCGACACCACCCGTTGATATTTCCTAGCTTGATCCTTCCAAGTAGGAATGTAGAAGATCTTCTTCTCGTTGAGCACTTTCAGATCAGCCTTCGATAGATTAACAAGATGCATCGGGTCGTAAACCCGAAGTACTTCTTGTTCATCCTCATCTTCCATTACCGCCTCAGCTGTCTCGCAATCTACGTACCACCATTTTAGATCTTTGAGCACGTCCTTGGGCATGAACTTCATCGGTACTTCTTTAAGGCACCGGATCGGTTTGTATTTCATAACCATCCAAGGTTTTCCATCAACTCTCAGACCTCCATCCTTGTCTTCGACAAGTTTCCCTTTTTGTGGTTTCAGTAGCTCAAACTTTTTCTCTTTAACGCACTCTTTCCACACGATCTTCGCAATGATTCTAGCCATGTTGTCTTCACTTCTGTTTACCAATCCCAATCTGGCTAAATCTTTTACTTCACATTCTGGCAGTGTGTTTAGAGATCTCAACTTTCTCTGGAAGTACTGAATGCCATCGTATCTCTTGATCACGAAGAGCCGCAGCTGCTCGTCGTATAACCAGCAGATAATACCTTTCTTGGCTTCCGCGTATCCCTTAATATTGTAACTTTTTCTGAACATCTTAGGGACCGCCGGCTTCTTCGTCTTAACGAACCAGTGGGCACAACCCTCCTTCCACTTCGGTTGTTCCTCCCACTCAGCATCTTCCTCTACATTCTCATCACCCATCTCTGGTCTCTCAACCTCCGGAATCTCGTGTTCCACGGAGTCATCAACAATCTCACCTTCTTCTATCACGTTTTCAACCATAATCTGCTCTCCAATCCTCTCGATCTCATCAACTGGCAACACATCATCTTCAATCATAAACTCATCATCCTCCTCATCCAACTCTTTCAATGTGTCGATCACATCTTCAACATCAGTATCATCATCACCAGCTACAACATCGTCACCAGCTGCATTTGTAGACTCCCCCTCAGCTGTGGAAGCCCCAAGAGCCTGAGAGGTTCTTGGCAGCTCACCACCTGCACCTTCCGGTGCATTGGGATCATCGTCATGATCTTCTCTCCGTTTCGTCCTCAACTCATCACCCCTACACGTCTTCTCCCCCTGAGATGCCAAGAATGCCTTGAAGGCATCTATCACTTTTCCGTGTTCAACCAGGAGGGCTGCTTGTAGTCGATTGGATTCCACTAGGCTCTGAATAGTCTTTGTCTGATCAGCAACAATCTGTTCTAGTGACGTAATCCTCTCGGAATCTGAAGTAGGCGTTGGAGTTGGCGGGACATCAGCAGCAGAAGTGACCGCAGGTGGTACACTTGGTAACCCTGCAGTAGTAGTGACGGTCGACTCCACAAATCGTGCAACCACCACCGGTGTAGTAAGCGATTGGGGTGGTAGAGACACAACTGCTGGGGCCGACGTCTCGACAGCAGTAATCTCCTGGCGAAGTTGTGGATAACTTCGCCTAAACCTTAACTTCGCCTGAATCTGAAACGGCGACTGTTCAGATTCAAGGGTTTAGATCCGATGTTTTTGGACCGATTTGATGATCCATCAGTGAAGAACAACATAGATTAATGATATTGAGACGTAAAGGACGTCCATGAACACGTAACACAAAGGTGAAAATCATGGTTTTGAAGGTTCGACGACCCGAGGTCTCGAACCGGGTACAACTATAACGAACGAGTATGTTTGGATGATATTGACAACACATACCACGAGTATAGTAGAAGCTAGAAACACAAGATCGAAAACGAATGGTAAAACAAGATCGCCGATAATCTGGTATAGATTATATGTTCGCCGGAAATAAGAAATATATGTTACTGTTACTGTTTCAAAGTCCTTATATAGGGCTGACTTGGTTCAGGCGAAGTTACGTTTAACTTCGCCTAGGCGAAGTTAAGCACAACTTCGCCTAATTCAACAACTTCGCCCGTAATTTCAAAATCAGCCCTTTAAGTTTGAAAAATCTTGCACTTAACATTTGAAGTTTCCAAAAAGAGTTAAACAAAAAAAGATCATGTCTAAGTAACCAGTTTTACAATAACACAACTACAAAAATAGAAAAACTTATAAAAATTTTAACGAATTAAGGGATCAAATTTCAGTCTAGTCAGGGACCACTATGTTTTAGAAAAGATCCCAACAGGAATCATACTAACTATGTGACTGTCACTCGGATCCGTGTTTAGCTGTATTATGACATAGAGAAACAGGTTGCAAGCATGTAAATAACTTAAATGGTTTTCATCGTTTCTGTGATACGGATTACGGTTCAGTTAAGCTCAAAAATTTAAGTTGGCAACAAGTCAGAGATAATGATGTCTTCTATCTATTCTCAAAGCGTATTTGGCTATACCCAAGTCACCCCGAATTGACTTCGACCCATAGTGTCTGAGTTACTTGTAGATGCTCGTTGTCTGCTTCCCGTTCTCTTCTTACTCCAGACTTGAGAGAGTCTTGATTGTTTCTATATCTCATAAGTACTAAAAATATACATGTATAAGTTGTTTTTTTTTTTTTTTTTTTTTTTTTTTTTTTTTTTTTTTAACTTAACATTCTTATTAACTTCGGAGTACTAAAGTACTGCAAGTCCCGAATCTAGATCACTGCAGTGTCTTGAAATGCTTCCTTCACGGGAATCAGAACACTCACGGGCTCGTGTATGACTGGGTAGTCGCTTTTCTGCCTATCATTCGGAAAGATATGTGTGAAGACATTCAAAACTCTTAAGGAGTTTCCACGTAAATTCGAGTAGTTTAAGTTAGTATCACATACACTATTACGCACCATAAAAATTACCATGACATACAATGACTGTTCTAAAGCCTTTTAAGCCTAATAACTTCACTAGTTAAGCACACACAATCAGTATATATATCATTTTCCAAGGTTGGATCAATTTTCTGTTAAACACAGCAACGAACTTCTTACGAAGTATTAGACTTGAAAAGTAATTTCATTTCCCTATAAAATTTTTGATTTCAATCGCCCCGATCACATCAAAGTCTTCAGGTAAACGGCAATCCTGAAGATCCAATGGATCAACTGGACCGACCACATACAAGTATGTGTCCTTCTTACTAAGAATGACCGACTAATTTTCAGCAACTGAAAGAACACACGTCATAACTGCCCCGGTCACTTTCAGTCTTCCGGTTAATGGCTATCCTCATTCTCTAAGTCGAAACGAGGACCAAAACATATCCGAGGATATGTCCATCAAACTGAGGTAACCGACTAATTTTAAGCAATAATGACACATCATTTTTTTTTTTTTTTTTTTTTTAAATAAACACAAAGGCATGGTTACTCGGGATTGATCATCCCGTTCATCTCAATTAGGTTTTGAAATCTAGATTTATCAAACGCTTTTGTAAACAGATCAGCAAAATTTTCCAGTGTATCAACCTTTTCGATCTTGATCAGTTTCTTCTCAGCACAATCCCGTATGAAGTGATGACGAATGTCAATATGCTTAGTTTTACTGTGCTTCACGGGATTGTTAATTACTGAGATGGCGGCAGTGTTATCAATTAAAATAGGAGTGAGTAAGAAATTCAGACCATAGTCGCGTAATTGTTGCTGAATCCACAAAACCTGAGAGCAGCAGTTGGATGCTGCCATGTATTCAGCTTCGCATGTTGAAATTGCAACTGATGTCTGTTTCTTGCACTGCCAGGAAACTAATCTTCCTCCAAGAAACTGACAGCCTCCTGTGGTTGACTTCCGACTCTGATTGCATCCCCCATAATCAGAATCTGTATATGCCACCAGTTCAACGTCTCCTCCCTTCGGGTACCACAACCCCAGCTTCGGCTTGCCCTTGAGATACCGTAGTATCCTCTTTGCACCTTTCAAATGAGATTCTTTCGGATTTGCCTGAAAACGTGCACAAAGACAAACAGCAAACATTATATCAGGCCTAGAAGCAGTTAAATACATTAATGAACCTATTATCGCCCGATACAGAGTTGGGTCCACATCTGCGTCACCATCTGATTCAGCACCCAATTTGTGATTGACGCAGATTGGAGTATTATATGGAGAACTGTCCTCCATCTTGAATCTTTTCAGCACATCATGAACGTACTTCATTTGATGAATGAACATCCCGTCCTTCTTCTGATCAACCTGCAATCCTAGAAAGAAAGTTAGTTCACCCATAGCACTCATCTCGAATCGTTTCTTCATGACAGCTTCAAAATCCTGACACATGGATACTCTTGATGCAGCAAAAATGATATCATCCACGTAGACTTGAACCAGTAGGAAGTCACATCCTTCTCTCTTCACAAACAACGTACTGTCAATCAATCCCCTTTCAAAACCATTTTCCAGCAAGTAGTCTGATAACGTTGAATACCAGGCACGAGGTGCCTGATGTAACCCATATAACGCCTTGCTCAACCTGTATACGTGATCAGGAAAGTCTGGGTCCGGAAAACCCGGAGGTTGCTCAACATACACAACCTCATCAACTTTCCCGTTTAGAAACGCGCTCTTCACATCCAACTGAAATACCTTCATCTTTTTAAATGCAGCAAACGCCAAAAACAATCGAATCGCTTCTAACCGGGCAACAGGAGCAAACACCTCATTGTAATCAATACCCTCTTGCTGATTAAAACCTTTAACAACCAGCCTCACCTTATTTCTTACGATAATTCCCTTATCATCTCTCTTACACTTGAACACCCATTTTGTGCCTATAGCATGCACATTTCTAGGTTTTTCAACCAAGGTCCAAACTTCCATTTTCTCGAACTGAGCCAACTCTTCTTGCATGGCCTCGACCCACGAGCTGTCCTTTAAAGCCATTTGATAATTCTTTGGTTCAATTTGGCTTATAAAGCAGGAGTACAAACATTCATTCATTATACCCGTTTCTTTTATGCTTGTATAAACACAGGTGTGCTCATTCAAGCTACTTCTGGTTTGTACACTGGAGGACACATCACCTATAACGTTCTCCAATGGGTGATCTTTGTGAATTCTCGTGGTCGGAACAGCACCGACATGTAAATTGTCTTCCAAGTTTGAAGAGATCTCATCTATGGTTGTTTCTGGCTGAGAGTGAAAAGGATTAATAAATTCATCTTCAGTTGAGGCCGCAGGGGTATCGATCGTGTTTGATGTGGAAGGTTGAGATTTCTCAAAAATCTGATGTTGCAATATATTCTCTTCCTTATCAAGTATCATCTTCGTCACAGCTCTTTCGTCTTCTTCAGAAATTTCCAAATCAGGTACGTTAAACGACTTAAAAAGTTTAACATAGTCGAAAAGCTCAGCAGGTCCATTGCTTGGTTTTGGCGGTTGGTAACTAGTAATGTCGGTGTTACAAACCACCTCCACCTTGCAAGTCGACGTATTGAAGACCCGTCTGTTGGGAGTCCCAACAACATAACCGACTAGGATTCCCTCATCAGCTACTTCACCAAATTTCGAATTAGTCTTCAAAATCGAACAAGGAGACCCAAATGGTTCAAGACCGCACAAGTTGGGCTTCCTTCCGTGCATAAGCTCGTAACAAGTTTTTCCAAGTTTCTTAACTGTTAACACCCTATTTAGAACATAGCAGGCTGTAGCAACTGCTTCAGCCCAGAACATCACAGGAAGCTTCGAGTCTGCCAGCATAGTTCTGGCTCCTTCAATTAACGTTCGGTTCTTCCTTTCAGCCACTCCATTCTGTTGCGGAGTATACGGAGCGCTGTATTGATGTTCAATTCCCTTCTGAAGACAGAAAATTTCCATTTCAAAGTTCTTGAACTCTGTCCCATTGTCACTTCTGATGAATTTAACTGATTTACTCATGACGTTCTCAACTTTTGTAATTAGATTCTTCACCATTTGAGCCGTCTCGTCTTTCGTTTTCAGAAAATATACCCACGAGTATCGCGAGTAGTCATCAGTGATCACCAAGCAGTAAGAGGTACCTCCTAGACTTTGTACATTCACGGGACCGAAGAGATCCATATGAAGTAGTTCTAGAGTACCGGCAATTGAGTTAATCTTCTTGGTGAGATGGGATTTCTTGTGTTGCTTTCCCTTCTTGCATGCTATACATTTTTCTTCAAAGTTAAAACTTTTTAAGGGAACACCCATCACAAGCCCATTCTTGACAATGAAGTTCATCTTCCGAAGATGAATATGTCCCATTCTCCTGTGCCACAATTCTGATTCTGATTCGCTTGCTTTTGTCATTAAACAAGATTCTCCGGTGGCCATTTCAGTAGACCTCATGTCCATCACATATGTATTCGTTTCACGTGGAGCTTTCATTACTATCCATTCGTCTGGTATCTGAAAACCAGGCTTCAATACTATCGCTTCATTCTTCGTGAAATGGACAGTGTAATCTTTATCACAAATCTGCGACACACTCAGCAGATTGTGTTTTAATTCCTCCACAAAATTTACATTTTCAAGTGTCATTCTCCCATTCGACACAGTTCCTCTACCGGTAATCCTACCACCGCTCTCACCAGCAAAACTAACTCTTGCTCCCTGAACAGGTTTTAAATCTTGCAACAAGTGTTTGTTGCCCGTCATGTGCCGGGAACAGCCGCTATCTACAATCCAAAGATTGTTGGCAGCCCTGTTCAACTGTTCCTGCACAATAAAACAAAGAGTTAGAATCTTGGGACCCAAGACCAATTGGTCTTGGATCGATACGTCCCGTACCCTGGCTTTCTCAAGTTAGCATCAGGATAATTTCTGTAAGTCCTGTTAGGGAATCTCCCTGCAGATTGAGTGTAATGCATTCCAAACCTTTGAGAAATGAAAGTGTTATATCTTGAGGTTTGGTTGTAAAACTGAGGTTGGTTTTTATGAAAACTTGAATTCGTTACATTTTGGCATTTTTTAAAGTTTTCATTTTTAGCAGTAACAAAATGACGCTTATACTCAGTTTTATTTGGCTTCACACCTCTGAATCTCGGCTCCAGAGGGCAATCTGCAACTAAATGCCCTAATTTGTTACATCTAAAGCAACACCGACGCTCCATTTTCTTGTCAAATGTTGGTTTGGATGTAGAGGCAGTGTTACCAGCCGTTCGTCTCACATAAGGTGGGACGTACGGATTGAGTGGAGAACTCTTTTTAGAAACTTTATTTTTATTTCCATCGGTGGGTAACCCTACCTTCTCTTTTGTCTGATCAGATTCGGACAACTTATCCGAATCCGATGAGACTGGACTCGAAACAGAAATATTCACATTAGAAATTTTCGAACTTGTTTCTCCACAGCTAACACTTGGTTTTACACTTGTAATCTTGATTGGAGTTGTCTGAGGAACTTCGAAATCAACAGATTTCTGAACACTCGGATTATAAGTATAGTTGTGGTTAAAGGGTGGTGGAACTTCATTGTATCCGATTCCTCCCCTCTTTGCAGAGGTACCTGGATCACTCACGAGGTGATCAAGGATGGCCGAGGAATTCCTGAACTGCTCAAGTTTGCGGTTCAGTTCCACCACCTTCACCTGGTGGTCAGCAATCTGTTTATCTCGATCAGCAATCAATTTTGTTTTTTCCTCTAAAACTTCATAACTAAGATCAATTATTTCAATTTTCTCAGCAAGTTTAATTTTTAAGCTTTGAACGTCTTTTTCACATGCTTTTATTTTAATTTTATAACTCGTTTCTCTTGCTTTCGTAAAATGGTGATCTTCTTTAATAGTTTTAAAGTCAGCATCTAAATGGACATACTGATCAGTTATCGTTTTAAGTTGCTCAGACAAATTCTCACAACTAGTACAAATATCCTTAGTACTTACCTCGGAGCGATTATCCTTGTCATCTGCCATGAAAGCTGTTTCTTCTTCAGTAGCTTTCTCAATTCCATCAACCTTCTCACATTCTTTAACTTCAGCCTCAGCCATGTTCGCTTGCTCACCAGAACCACTTGAATGTGAGTTCCAGTTGTACTCACCTGCTTCTCTGGTCAACATGGCGTTAATCTCTCTGTTAACTCCAGAGTGTTGTGTAGGCCGACCTTGTCCTCGTTCAACCCTCTCATTTCTGCATTCCTTGGCAAAGTGCCCGTACTGTTGACAATTATAGCACCTTACCTTGGATTTGTCGAACCCGGGCCTACCACCAACAAACTTTCTCCCAGTTTTGTTCATAAACCGTTTTACACGCCTCACAATCATTGCCATTTGCCATTGCAAATCCATCTCCTCCAGATCATCAGCATCGATCTGGTCGTAATCCTCATCAAGAGCAGCAGGGTCCACAATCTTCCCCTGGATGTAGTTTTCATTGGAAGCAATAAATGATGCATAGACTGCAAACTGCTCTTCAGCAGATTTTACACTCATAGGCATCTTGGAATAATTATTGCTTGAGGCATTTGCAGAAAAACCACTTGAGGATGCTTGAGGCTTTGAAGTACTTGATCCTCCAGCAACGAAACAGACATCACCATCCGAGTTTACAGAAACGTTTCCTTCATGAGAAGAGTCAGAACCTGACTCCCCTTTTGAGTAATAAGCAGCAGATTCAGGCCTCGAACTTGAGCCTGAGTTAACCTTTGCACCATACATACCAGGGTCTTGTATCTGATCTGTTGGTGTTTCTTTTCGAACCATATTAAGCTCATAAGTTCTGAGCTTGTTTACTGCCGTTTCAAGATCACAGTTTGGAAAGTCTCTGTCTTCCCTCATAAGAACGGTGTACATTTCCCACTTCGGTGGGAGAGCATCGAGAAACTTTTCAACGATCTCTTCTTCTCGGTAAGCAATTGAATAATTGCTAAGCTCTGTCATTAGATGATAGTATCTGGTGATAATATCATCTAGTGATTCGTTCTTCAAAAATTTGAAGACGGAGAACTGGGTCTTTAAGAGTTTGATCTTTGATGCACGGATACCCACATTCCCCTCGAATCTATTTTCAAGAGCATCCCAAAGCTCTCTCGCAGAAGTGTACTTTCGGAACGTATGGAGAACCTCTTGAGGAGGTGCCATTGTTATCGCAGCATGGGCCTTGCTTTCGGCCTCGTACATTTTCTTTTCTTCGTCCTCCATTTTGCTGTACTTCTTAACCACATCGCGACCTTTGTATTGCGCAGTTGGAGGGATATATCCATCCTGGATGCACACCCACATTTTGGCATCCTGGTATTTGATGTATTGGATGAATCTGTCCTTCCATGCCACGAAGTCAGTTCCTTTCATCAGCCTCGGGGCCTTAGTGGCAGACCCCGCTTCTACTTCCATCTTGACCAAATCGGAGATGTTAATTGACGACATCCTTGCGAAAACCTGAAAAACCTGAAAATACAAAAAAATATTAAAACAGCTCAGTAGGCGAAGTTAAGAATAACTTCGCTTGAAAGTTAACTTCGCTGAAAAGAGAACTTCGCTGAGTTCTTAAATTCGCTAGACTTGGCGAAGTTAAAAATAACTTCGCTTAGAATGAGCGAACTTAGGAGGTAAGCGAACTTGGGTGGAAAGCGAAGTTGCGGATAACTTCGCTAGGGCGAACTTATGAGGTAAGCGAAGTTGTGGTTAACTTCGCTAAACCTTATATCTTCGCCGAAACCCTAATTCCAGTGACGGCAACTTCGCCTGAAGAATGGTAACTTCGCCCGAAGAACGGTAACTTCGCCCGATGAACAAGGAAACTGTTCAGATCTGTTTTCGTCAATCCAGCAGTTTCCGATCAATGCAATGGCTTGAAAATGACTGTCAAGCACGAGCAAAACACAATCCCAACAAAAACACGTCCCGCGAATAGGTCAAACGAGACGTTTTCTACACCCGCGTGAAATCCCGAACCTCACAATCGAGCCGATGGCTCTGATACCAATTGTAGGTTCCTGGACGGATCGTACACGGGATGTCTCTAACAACGCAGGTGCGGAATCCCTGCGTAGGTAGATACGAGTGTAGAGTATGTAGAGATCGAACACACAAGCAATAAACCAACCACGTTATATTGATAACAAACACGTGACCCGAGGTCACTGTTACAGACTATGACACATAACTCGGTTACTGAAAACTTAAACAAAACCCTAAAATGACCAACTACGTAAACTGTTCTGCTGAACAGTATATAAACACGACAACTTCGCCATAGGCGAAGTTGTCAATAACTTCGCTGATTCAACAAGTTCGCCATAGCGAACTTGTTGACAACTTCGCGTATTACATAAATAAACATAATCAAAACATAATTGCATTACAGACTCGATTACAAATGCTAGACTATGAACTACTGACACACATGTACCAACAGCTGATATTCGTAAAAAACCGTTATCTTTTGAAATAGGCGACAAGGTGTTCCTTAAAGTATCCCCATGGAAATGTGTTATAAGGTCTGGAAAGACCATAAGTTATCCCCGAGATACATTGGAACTTTTGAGGTTATTTCTAAAATTGGTTCTGTAGCCTACCGACTGAAATTACCTTTAGAGCTAAGCACTATTTGCGATGAGTTTCACGTGCGAACCTGAAAAAGTGTCTTACTGATGAAACGGAGATAGTACCACTGGAATATGTGAAGGTAAATGAAAACTAAACTTTGTAGAAGAACCAATATAAATTGTAGATGGGAAAACCAAACAGTTAAGACACGACAAAATCTCATTGGTAAAAGTTCGATGGAACTAACAATGAAGACCCGAATTTACATGGAAATGAAATGATGAATTCCGAAAGAAATACTCACACCTGTTTCTTAAAAAGAAAGCCATTGGTACATCAAATTTCGGGGACGAAATTTCTTAATGGGGGGGAGAATATGACATTCGTGACAAAACGAGATACACCTTCTTTACTACGTAATGAGTAAACAATTAATTGGTTAATTCGTAATGATTAATCGTGTAACTGAACGATACTGGTTATGACTCGTATATATATTGAGGGTCATATATAAGTAATATATAAGTAATATATATATATATATATTATAGTGACTAACATACTGATATTAAGACCACAGTACGTGCAAAATTATTTAAACGAAAAGAGTTTCATTTAACTATACGTTGTGAACTTAAACGCGATCGTTAACACCAAACAAGCATTGCATCATCAGTCAAGCCGAAAAAGAATTAAAGAACACTTATATAAGATGTTTTAAGCAACCCGTTAAAATATTTTGGAATTTTACAATGATTCAATACGTTTTTCTTAATTTATAAAAACTTGCTGAAAAAACATTCGTTTTGTGTTGTTTATTAAACCCGGACTGTTTTTCTCGCCAAAAATGAAACCCGAACAAATTTGGGACCAAGGAATATGGGTCAAAAGAGGGGCCCATGGGCCCCTAGATATTTTTCATATAAAACAATATATTCCTTTTCTGTTTTCACACCATATCATTTACCAACTCAAAACATAAACCTAACCAACTGAGTTTTTCAACTTTTCTAGCAAAACCTTGAGGTATGATCCCAAAATAACAAGTTTTGATCTTGCTTTTAACTAGTTTTGATTATAAAAACATGTTTTGATTAGTATAAAACATGTTTAACCATCCAAATTCTCTTAAAATCACCTAAAAACATGTTTTAATATTGAACATGATTAAAAACCAGAAACATATTGTTTTGGGGCCAAAAACACGGATCAGAACGTTTATATTGCGTTTTTACGGTCTAAAAGTTCAGTTTAAACCCCTTAACGAAACCCTAAGTAACAAGGCTTGATGATGGATGAATTATGCTTGGTTTTGTTGTATTTGATCTATAGATACTTGTTATAAATAACCAAGTACCCTAAAACTTGAACAAAGAGCTTAACCGATCGAAAAACCGACAAGGTATTAACGGTTTACTCGTTTAGGGGCTGTTTGTGCTTTGATTGTGACATGCTCTTTCTTTTATAGGAAACTTTGCAGGAACTTTAGTGATAATATAAGTGAGTTCCTGTTAAAATTTGGAAATTGTTAGATAAACGGAGAATATTTGGCGAATTTATTACCGTCTATTGGCGTATTATTGTGAAAAATAGTTAAACTTCTTAAAATTTTTTGAAATTTTGCTTAGACATTATAAATCTTATGTGAAGAACACAGGTAAATGTTTGAATCATTTGGAGATATTTAAATATAGTTGGTGTATTTGCGTTTAATCGGGTTTTAACAGCCGAAAAATGCACAAAGGGGTATTTTGGTCAACGAATTAGGTTCTGAAAATTATAAAGGGTTTATGTTAAGATATTTTGATCATTCAGAAATATTATTGGATTTATCAAAAATCGTTCAATATAAACGGGTGATTTATCAGTTAAGGGAAACTGCTATTTGAAAAGATTTTTACCGTGTAAAATCTTCAAATTCTGATCTTGTCCGTCTAAAGTAGCAAAATTCCTTCTAGAAGCGGCGGTTCAACATTCTCTCTCCTAATTGATGGTGGTTATGCCAGTTTATATGTTTTACACCCCCACGTTCCTACTCTTTCTGCTATAAAACCGTCACTAGAGGATCTTCTTAATCATCAATCACTCGCGAATTGCATATCGGCTTTGTAAGACCAGCAATTGAAGCTTTGCTATGCTGATTTGGTTGAAATTAACCACCGGACTGTTGTGTCTCGAGTTAAATCGCGCGCTTTGCTTTGACACGGTGTTCGATTTCAGTCTCAAAGGTTCGAACAATTATACGCGTTCCCGGTGAATTTATAGTTTTTTATGCTGAAATTGATTGATTTGGTTGATGAACTTAGGGTTACAATCATTGATCCTCGAAGAAAGTGGTTCCAAATCGCGACCCTAATTGCTTGATATTGGTCTAAAATTTGAAATACAAGTACCTGATCGGCTGGGTAAAACTTTTTATGATTAACTGCAAACGTATTAGGCAAAACTGTTTGAAAGATTCCAGTAATTTTTAAATTGGATTTTGATTGTTTGGAAGTGGAAGCTGCAGTTTTGTTTTGCATCCTTTCGGTAGTTGTGCAACTAATTTGTTAAACTGTAGGTTTGTGGTTGCTTTTGGTCACTGATTTGTGAAGCTAATTTGGACATAATTATGCAGTAAATTTGAATATTGTATATTGTTCAAGGGTATTTTCCGGATTGATGAATCTACGGGTTTGGCTTATTTGCAGCAAATGTGCAAGGTAGCACCAAATTCTCTTTTCCATATAATCATCATCATTTGATTGATCTATACGAATTCTACACACAAATGATATGTATAATAAAACACTAAATTTCAATAAAGTTGAAGAATTTGTTTATGATTTTGATTTTTGTTTGTATAATATTGTAGAAAAAGAACAAAGTTGACAATCATTGTAATGGGAAAAGGTGGAGTTTGAAAATCTTCAACTGTTAACTCCTTATCATTTGTGAGAGAATAGTTCCACTCGCTGCATTTGTAGGTTGGTGAAGAGGTAGGTCCCAGCAGAGCCCAGTTGGACCCGCAAGACTCACCTTGAAGAGGGACGTCTGCGCAGAAACCAACTGGATCCGCAGGACCAACCATGCTCAGAGACGTGACGTCCTTACGCGCAGTACGCAAGCTGTTCCCGCAGGAAATGCCTCCCGATGGTGAAGGACTCCGCCTGTTCCCGCAGCTTCGGATACAAGCCATCAGGGAAGGCCACCCGCGCAGCAAGGCTACACGCACAAGGCACTTAGCTCTCAATCATTCAGTGTCACCTGAAGGAATGAGCAAAGCCGGGAACAATCCCGCACAAGGGCGGGAGGGGGAATACTCCCGCCCAAATAAGCCAGTCCGTACGATACGGGAAGATCTTCTGTACTGTACCTGACGAGGTATGGGCAAAAGATCTGACTAAAGATACGACAGCTTATTGACAACAGTATGGCGAGCAGCATGCTCCTGTACTGTATGTCACTATTAGCCGCTGCCTACTCACCAACTACTGCCATACCACGTGCATAGCCGGCAGTTGGTGGAAAAGGAATAGTACACAGCAGGCCTGGTCACTATCAGCCGCTGCCTACCCACCAACTACCAGCAGGGCACATGCGTAGGCCACTGTTGGTGGAACAGGAATACTGTTGCAGCCGGCCACACCTCCTTGGAAACCTACCTTCGGCTATAAATACCACAAATGGTATGACCATCTCATCTTAACATATCTCATCATATTATACCTGATATCTGCTCTAGCAATCTCTTAATATACATTTATATTTAAAGAGCAATCTAGTCTGATTCTCACGCCGGAGGGTGGTCACAAGGAGGAACCCCCCCCCCTTCTCAGTGACAAGCTCACGGTCTGTTTTGCATGTTATCAGAAGAACCATCTTCTCTGGGTCTAACCCCTCGTGGGAAACAGCTATCTAACCCCCAGGTTACCCGTAACCTGCCTGGGGTCCGGTTAGTGTTTCTTCATTGGCGCCATCCGTGCATAAAGCTAGAACTTCATTTTTCTCCAGTTTTTTCAAACTTCTGGAAAGATGGTTAAAGAAACTCCGGTAACCACAACCCCAGCTACTGGGGGGAATACCGGCTACACAGTTTTTACAAACACTACCCCGGTTACCCAAGCCGGGGTAAGTGAAGTAAATTTTACGAACACTACCCCAGTTACCCAAGCTGGGGCAAGTGCAGTAAATAATCGCTCACTGGGATTCACCGATACCCAGTTAGAGAAACGAACAAGACTCCCCCGCCAAACACTCGATGAAGTTAAGGCATGGGCGGGGGCACGTCAAAAGGAATTCCAAGCTGAGTTGGACGAATGCTTGCGTTCCTTCCAACAGGCTGACGAATTCGAAGAATACTGGGACGATGACTCGGAGTCCGACTCCGACGCGAACCCTCGTCATAGGGCAAAAGGGAAGCGTAAGGAAACGGACTCCCAACCGAGAAGGCATTTTGGAGAAGCCTTCAAACCAAAAAACACAGGTAGAAGTCCACGTGACTTCTCCAAAACATCCAGACCAAACGTTGCAAATGCGGGAACGTCCAAATTTGCAAGGGACATTGCAGAAGCAATTGCCCCAAAAAGTGCCAAACAAATGTCCAGCATAGGCACATATGATGGTATATCCGACCCAGATGACCATTTGAACAGATTCATAGCGGGGGCAACCGTCAGTAGTTGGACGGAACCCACGTGGTGTTACATGTTCCAAATGACGCTTGTTGGGGCTGCTAGAGCGTGGTTCGATCGTCTACCGGTCAACCACATCTACGACTGGGCTGACTTCCAACAGAAGTTTAGCCAACACTTCAGCCAACAACGAAAGTATACCGAGGAGCAATGGACAATCCTCAAGTGCATTCGAGAAAAAGATGAATCTTTGCTAGACTTCATCACTCGCTTCAACTCGAAGAAGCTAAGTCTGGGTAACATTAGCGAGGATCTTGTTCGCGCTGCTTTTATTCAGGGCGCGAACGACCCAGAACTCATCCGCACCTTAACGGGTAAAGATGGCATGCCATCCACATGGGATGCCATCATGACAGCAGCTAAACGCTTTGCGGAAACGGAGAAGCAACTGGGTAGAGATCTCCCACAGAGCACAAACCTCTACACCCAGAGAACAAGAGAAGACAACGTCCTTACCGCCCGATTAAACAAAAAGCGGAAGCTAGGCATTTGGCAGTCAAGGGTAAACTTTGACACCTCATCCGGCTTGCAACATCGGTTAGGCGGAAGGGATAATGTACAGTCAAACCAGAACTCCAGATGGACGCCGCTCACCAAAAGCGTCACCGAGATATTCGCCACTGAGGAGCTCCCATGGCCAAAGCCTCAAATAATCCGACATCGTCACAATGCTGATCGGAGCAAATACTGTAACTTTCACAGGACAAAAGGCCACAACACCGAAGAATGCATAGACGTAAAGGACATGGTCGAAGCATTTGTCAGAGATGGGACGCTCGCGCACCTCGTGGCGCAATGAACGCTGAGCAGGCTGATGCGTGTAGAACCCCAGCTGGGGAAAACACGAATAAAATTCCAGCTTCAATATGGAGACTACATGCTGCGTAAAGAACGAGATCCCGAACCAGGTGCGTATCGGCTCGATGGCACTCCCATCCCAACAACATGGAAGGGAGCTCAATTACACAGTTTGCATGTAAATCAATTCCAAATTTGTAAAGAAAAGGCCAAGAGCCACTTCTAATGGAAATGATTCTCCTTAAAACATCGACGCTGATGATTTTACATTTATACTTTACGAACTATCAACACTGATGCCGGTTTTCACCGCATACATAAGTGTGAAAGTCGTTGCGTGGGGAAGGCGGCAAAACCCGCATAAACCCAAAAAACGGCAAACCTTCACGCAGGTCAGTTGACGGGGAAAAGTTCAGTCATCCTACTAAATGAAAATGCCGGTCTATCCGCATGAATCATGATAGAGGAAACTGAACACTAACATATTAACAACCGCGCGTCGAACGGTTAATTTATTCAACACGGATATGCCGGTTTTCACCACATAAATACGTGGAAAGTCGTTGCGTGGGGAAGGCGGCAAAACCCGCATAAACCCAAAAAACGGCAAACCTTCACGCAGGTCAGTTGAAGGGGAAAAGTTCAGTTATCCCATTAAATGAAAGTGCCGGTCTATCCGCATGAATCATGAGAGGAAACTGAACACTAACCTATTAACAAGCGCGCGTCGAACGGTTATTCAAAACAGAGAATTTCTAACAAAAGGATGAGGAAAACCTATACGCAGGTCAGATATAGGTAAAGTTTAGCCATCCTACTAAGTGCAAGTGACGGTCATACCCGCACAATCACGAAAGAGGAAGCAAAACTTCACACCTATTATCTACCACGTTCAAAGGTTAACTTATCCTCAAAAAAGATGAGGAAAACCTACACGCAGGTCAGATGGTAAAGTTTAGCCATCCTACTAAGTGCAAGTGACGGTCCTACCCGCACAATCACGAAAGAGGAAGCAAAACTTCACGCCTATTATCTACCACGTTCAAAGGTTAACTTATTCTACACTTGGAAAATTGCTAATTTAAACTAAAGTATGCAAGTCATATAACGTTTATAAAGCAAGGAATCCAATAAAAGAAGCGGTCTTACCCGCACAAAGATTTATATTTCACAATGATTCATTACAAGAATGGCCGGGTAACTACCCGCCTACAAGAAAATAAATCTATACAAGCTAAATCTATCCTAGCAGTGGGAAGGGATCTTCAGGATCAGGCTTCAGGGCCACTTCCACTTGGACCAGCACCGTCAGTAGAGCGTGGCAGCTCAAGGAAAGCTTTAAGGATAGCTAGCCCATCATCAGCAGCAGCAACTTCATTCACCTTCTCCACCACCGGATGCGGGAAGGCGGCGTACTGATTCACTGCTTGGTCGTAAACAGCTTCAGTATCAACATTGTACAAAGGGAAGTTGGAAGGCGGGATGCCTTTCTCAACGAACCCTAGACCAAGCAGGAAGCCGACCTTTTCCCCATCCTCGTGAGAAGCGTTGAGGGCTGCGCTCATAGCATCGTCATACGACGTCTCAGCGAAGACTCGATGCACAACCTACAAAAGAAAATATACAAGTGTCAAAACCTTTTCTATTTACAAAGAAAAGCGTAAAGACAAGAAAATATAACCTGAGACAACGCTTCTCGAAGAAGCCATTCCTTGGCAACCAGGGCTTCTTGGAGGGCAGCTTGAGCTTCGATACGGGCGCGATCGGCTTCACTCTTGTTGAGGTTGGCAAGCAACACTTCTTTAGCCGCAGCCTCTTCGACGCCCTTTAGCTTACGCTCAGCATGGCCAAGCACCCCCCTCTGGTCCAGGATTTCTTGGAGCTTTTTGGCGTCTTCCATCGCCAAGGCATCATGAGCCTGCTGGAGAGCCTCTAATTTGGCTTTAAGCTCCTCATTCTCCACGCGGAGAGGCTCAGCAACAACTTCAGCCTTGGTGGCCCTCTCGGTTGCGTTCCTTGCAGTTTCCATAGCCAGCCGAAGCTGTTCATTGACAGCTTGGGCAGCCTTGGAACGGGCCTCGAGCCGGGCCTGAACTTCAACCTCGAGGGCCTTGAAGGCCTTCTCCTTCTCCGCAGCCACTGCGGTAAGTTTTTGGTTCTCCTCCCGGACAGCCCGCGCCTGAGCTACTTCTTTAACGCGAGCTGCTTTTAACTTGTCGTTTTCACGACAAAGCAGCTCGACGCGCGGCTGCATTTGGGCCAGGAGAACCCGAAGCTCATTGCTTAGCCTACCCTCCTGGTAGCTAGCCATGGCTTCCCCCAACGCACCACTAGGAGAAGCGTGACGAGCCCACTCCACGCACTCCACAGGGGTGCGAAGGGTTGTTCCTCGGCGAATGTTCCATCGTGGAACATACACTTCATTGGAATCCGACACTGCAAAAAACACAAAGCAGTTAGGAAAAGATGATATAAAAAAAAATGAAAAGGGCCAAAAGAACCCTACGCATCTGTAGGGTCAATAACAGGCCGATAGCCGCCGAACCCATCACCTGAACCCAAGGGAAATCCATCCAAGAGGTCAGGCAGATGGGAAGGTGGCAGAGATTGGCGAGAAGCCCCATGCGTACCTGATGGATCGGCCGTCGTTGCCGATGACGGGGGCATGGTAGCAGCCGCCGCGGTCGCCGCCGCGGAATCCGCAGCAATAGTAACCGCCGGCTCGGTGAAGGATGCTGTAAAAATAGCACTCACAGCCGGCGGTGACGTCATCACAGCTGGAACAGTCGGCTCAAAGGAGTGAGCAACTGAACCAGCGGAAGCAGGCGCAGGCGCCTGGGTCGACGCCTCAGGTAGGCTGACCAAGCCTACCGTCATTGGCGGAGAGGTACTCCTCTGCGCTCCACCCTGGAATGCGTCAACATCCACGCCTGCACAAAGAAGATAAGTGTTAAACGATATTAAACTATGAAGCTAAAGAAAAAGGAAATTTGTACTTACGGGTTTTCTTGAGCCTGAAAGTACGGACGAGCGGGGATGAACCCGATGGAGCCGGCCTCTTCACGCCGGTCACCGTTGTCATCCTGGGCTCTTCGGTGACAGTTGTCACAGCCTCCGGAATGGTGATCTTATCACCACCGGGATTCCCGCCACCTCTTCGCTCTCGGTCTCCGAGTCAGACCGAGACACCGGATCGGCAGTGGAGGCCTCCTTCCCCTTCCCCTTCCCGCCGGCAGCCTTCTTCTTTCCGCACCAACGGAGGACCATCTGCGGATTCCTCATCAGAACATACGATTAAAGGAATTCCAGCAGAGGTTTCAACATTGAGGGGTCGAGGGTCGAACAGCGCCTTACCTGGCCGCCTGGCGCTAAGGATCTCGTGGCCTAGCGGATAGACCTCCACGAACCGATCTGCCGTTTGTTCTAGGATGGGCAACTCGTTCTCGTCTAGAGCGCGAGTACCCATCCGAGCGGGACCGTCAGCCTCCCGCGGGTTTAGGAGCGACTGCAAGTCGTTCCCCTCTGAAATAAACAAGAAAAAAGTTAGAAGAGATTCTAAATCAACAAAAAGAAACAAAGCATACCGTAAGGAACAGAGTTCGAACCGTATTCGAGGACGATTGGGATCTTATGCGCATCCGCAGCCTTCCACACCCGGCTCATCCCCAGCATCACCATCCCGGACTCCGCAAACCGGTAAACCGGAGATTGGACCCGAGATATCTTCGAGAACCATTCCGCCTCCTGGTAGTTGGAGGCGTGAAGGCTTGGGAGAGCTTGCCCATTCTTAAACTTCATGGCAAGGGGGATGGCGCGAGCGGAGATGTAGAAGAACTCCCGCTTCCACGCGCGAAGACTGCTCTCGGTTGCGCAAATCTTCAAACCCTTGATTCGGGTTATCAGGGTATACCACCCCTGGATGCACCTCCAAGTGTAGAAGGTCATCAGGCGGTCAACATGGGGCTCAATGCCCAGAATCCGGCACACCCACTCGAAGTGGCGAACCTTGGCAATCGCCATCGGATGCACCTCGGTCAGGTGCACACCGTGCCTCTCCAGGACACGGAAAACAAACTTTGTCAATGGGAACCTAAGATTCCCATAAACAAAGAATGCAGCATAAACCTCGATCTTGCCTCTGGGGGCATCGTACACAGTCTGATGGGGTTCAGGAAACTCAGGCTCGAGAGACTCGAGCATGAACTTCCTGACGACGTACTGGTACAGATCGCCAGGCAGAGCACACTGGCACTCGCCAGCAGTACTCTTGTCATCGGCTGTAGACTCGAGATCACGTGAAGACATCTTGAAGAAGAAGAAAACGATTTCGGGAGAATGCTTGCCTGAAAAGGTGAGTATTCACCGGAAATCGCTTAGAAGATGAAGAGAAGAGTGAAAGTGTGGATTACAAAGAACCCTCTCCCCCTTTATATACTAATCGCAATTAATGCGATGAAATTAATGCGGAAGAGAGAGAAAACGAAGGTGCAATGAAACTATGACACGTGGCAAAAAGCAAGCTGGCAACAGCTGTTGACAGGACGCATACCATTAATTTCGCGGCCACGCGCCCGAAAAATCACGCCCACGCGCCTGAAAAAGCGTCTGGAATGACCATGTACTGTCACGTCACCATAACTTCCTGCACGTCCTGACACAGTCAGAAGAAACCGTCGCACGACGTTTCAGAGGTTTGGACTGTTCTTATCTTTCCACCAACTCTTCGAATTTCAAAATTCAAAATTCAAAAAGATTAAAAAGTAAGCGGGAAAATACCCCTTACCTTGGCAACCAAGTAACCGTAAGACGGATGCGGGTACAGTGTTAAGGCAAAACCCTTCACATACCTAGCACCCGCAGGGAATTGAAGCCAAGAAAACCTTGGCAAACAAGTAACCGTAAGACGGATGCGGGTACAGTGTTAAGGCAAAACCCTTCACATACCTAGCACCCGCGGGGAATTGAAGCCAAGTAAACCTTGGCAAACAAGTAACCGTAAGACGGATGCGGGTACAGTGTCAAGGCAAAACCCTTCACATACCTAGCACCCGCAGGGAATTGACGCCAGGAATACCTTGGAAGTAAAGTAACCGTAAGACGAGCGCGGGTACAGTGTTAAGGCAAAACCCTTCACATACCTAGCGCTCCGCTGGGAATTGAAACCAAGAAGGATCTTCTGGGCAATTCTTGCGGAAACGGAAATAACATCCCCGCATAGCGGGAACGTCGAGAACTACGTTGTTTGAAGCTCCAGGATGGAATTGGTGGTTTTAACATAATTGATCACTATGTTCAAAACTACCAAAACCTCATGGAGAATCCACACAAGTGGGACTCAACGCTCCTGACTTGCGAGGAGGTTACAGACCTACCCGCATCATACCCAAAGACCAAGCAGGAAACTCGGGAATTTCTGCAAGTGACAAGGACTTCCGCGGGAGGAATCCCCATGGAAAACCTTAAAAAACCCTTTTCAAAACCCTTTGCTTAAGTCCAAAAGTTCACCTCACTTTATTAAACACTCATGAGAAGAACATTGGACTGGGGGGACTTGAAGAGGTAGGTCCCAGCAGAGCCCAGTTGGACCCGCAAGACTCACCTTGAAGAGGGACGTCTGCGCAGAAACCAACTGGATCCGCAGGACCAACCATGCTCAGAGACGTGACGTCCTTACGCGCAGTACGCAAGCTGTTCCCGCAGGAAATGCCTCCCGATGGTGAAGGACTCCGCCTGTTCCCGCAGCTTCGGATACAAGCCATCAGGGAAGGCCACCCGCGCAGCAAGGCTACACGCACAAGGCACTTAGCTCTCAATCATTCAGTGTCACCTGAAGGAATGAGCAAAGCCGGGAACAATCCCGCACAAGGGCGGGAGGGGGAATACTCCCGCCCAAATAAGCCAGTCCGTACGATACGGGAAGATCTTCTGTACTGTACCTGACGAGGTATGGGCAAAAGATCTGACTAAAGATACGACAGCTTATTGACAACAGTATGGCGAGCAGCATGCTCCTGTACTGTATGTCACTATTAGCCGCTGCCTACTCACCAACTACTGCCATACCACGTGCATAGCCGGCAGTTGGTGGAAAAGGAATAGTACACAGCAGGCCTGGTCACTATCAGCCGCTGCCTACCCACCAACTACCAGCAGGGCACATGCGTAGGCCACTGTTGGTGGAACAGGAATACTGTTGCAGCCGGCCACACCTCCTTGGAAACCTAGCTTCGGCTATAAATAACACAAATGGTATGACCATCTCATCTTAACATATCTCATCATATTATACCTGATATCTGCTCTAGCAATCTCTTAATATACATTTATATTTAAAGAGCAATCTAGTCTGATTCTCACGCCGGAGGGTGGTCACAAGGAGGAACCCCCCCCCCCTTCTCAGTGACAAGCTCACGGTCTGTTTTGCAGGTTATCAGAAGAACTATCTTCTCTGGGTCTAACCCCTCGTGGGAAACAGCTATCTAACCCCCAGGTTACCCGTAACCTGCCTGGGGTCCGGTTAGTGTTTCTTCAGTTGGAGATTTTTATTTTATACTTATTGTACACGTTGAATTCTTGATTTGTTCACTGAAATGAATTTGTTGTGGTGTCGTTATCAGATTTTGAAGAATTTTGCTCTTTACACCCCCACGTATATTAGCCAAAGAATTAGATTCTGGAAATTTAACATGGTTTATGTTATGGTATTGTGATCATTTAGAAAAATTATCAAATTTTTCGGGAATCATTCGATATTAACGGGTGATTTATTGGTTAATTATGACTCATAAAATGAATTTCAAAAAATTCTGGAAATATTTTTATAAAATTTTACATATTTTATTTTATTTGTACAAAATAATAATTTATATATAATTATATAAATAGTTATGATAATTTAAAGATTTAATTAATATATGTTTTGACAAAATATGAAGCATTATGTTTAACGAACTGACTGGTATGTCAAAACATCGAAAGTGGTCAAATATCAGAGTTTTGATTGAATTTGATAAAAACGAACTTTTTACGAGATTTCCGGGCAATTCGGGTAAATTGTACGCATTTTGTACAATTAAACCCGTAAGAAAACGGAAACGAACACTGCGACCAATTCAGTAACTGAAACCTTATATTTGTTTTATAAATCGAATCATTTTGCCAAATAGTATGTTTACCTAAGTTTGTGTGATCTTACCTATTTCTAAACCACGTAAACGACCAACTTGGCCAGGCACAGAAAATGGTGAAACTGAGCCACCACTGGTTTTGAACAATTCATAACGTACAACAACACAATCTAAGACTACTGACAAGGTCGCAGCATAATAGTCATACCCAGACTAGATATACAACCCGATTTACTTTAATGACTATACTAGTGTTAACAGAATATACCGATTATAGGATTCAGGCTATAATTGAGGCATTATAAACACTGCACGTGTAACTGATTGATATTACAATAAGGTGAGTTTCATGACCCCACGTTTTGAACTATATTATGAACATTTGGGCTGGAAAGCATGTTTATATATTACCTATTTATTTGGAAACGTTTTATGATGTGAATTATCTAAGTGCTAACACTTGAAATGCCTCCCACACGAGTGACTAACTACGAGCCGAAGGCATGTGAATAGTACTATTAGTTTGACAAACCCAATTGACAGGGCCAGTGGGGTTTGCCGGAAATATGTTTTTTCAATTGCACATGACGATGTGAACCTTTTGGAACATGCTATGTGGTGTTAGACATGGTATCTGTTGGGGAAATAGAGCCAATGTGGGCATAGGAAGTGCGTGGGTAGCGGATTCCACGTAATAGAAGTTGGTCGAGGATTCACTCGTGGATTAGTATAATTACATCGCCTACGTACAAAACATGAATACTATGATTACGTATATTGGTTTTGTTTAAACTTGTGAAACTTACTAACTCTTTGTAGTTAACCCATTTTTACATGCTTTTCAGGTCAGACGAAGTTGGAATGAATTGCTTATGTGCTTTTTGCTAAGAATGAGACTGACACAGTGTAGATATATGCAAGTATACTAATAAAGAATAACAGGTCAGGAGCATCGGTTATGTGTATTTCATCTAGTTTATAAACTTAGTACATAACAATGTAACATGATGTAAATTAGTTTGTTAATTTTCCTTATAAGCATGGTGATTGATACCAGAGGTGTCTGTTACATTCCCGTATTACACTTCCACATTTACCTAGTCCGGATGTGACAGTTTAGTTGCACAAAAATAATTTTTTTGGACTGAAGTCGCATAATCGACCAAACCTCGACGGCGATTTTGGCACTTTACTCGAGAGAGATTTATAATGGTTATAAGAGTTATATTAGTTGTAAAAGAAAGAGTGCATTTATTGTTGCATTTACATTTTTTTCATTTTTTTAAAACATTTAAAACCTATTATTAAATTAGTGGTCCATATTGACTTCTCGCACTTCTCGTATTAAAACCATTTCTTGCATGCACTTATGCATATATTTATACTATATTAATATACATATCGAATGGGCAAGATGGTAATTTCATAAAAACTCTTAAATTTAGGAGTTTTACAAGATATCATGCTTGATGTACAACTATTACTGCTTAATGAACCAAAAAGCCCTATCTGAAGCAAGAGCAGACATAAAGTGATAAAGCAACGACCAAAGTAGACACAAAGCGCAGCAGCTCTCCAAATTTTGAATTTCAAATAACTCTCCGTCTCTCCTCATCTTTGCTCCCTATATATCCTCCAAGTTATGTACACGTTGTGATGGTAACAGTAAGAAATCAACAGTTTATGAAGAAAACATTGAACTAAATCACAAGTGATATTTAATCCTTTGTACGAGGTATTATATGCTCATCCTATTACCATTTACTATTTTGTTTTTGCCAAGTATATTACTTAATTTGTGAATGGCCTAAAACCTAATTTTTATTTCAATTTCTATCGTTACTAAATTATCTTAATGAATCAATAGTAAAATATTATACGTCATTCCAGGAAATTATAATGTTTTCCTAGCAATGATTAGTTATAGTTTTATATAGGAAGTTTGGTGGATTATATCATGTTTGATTTATGCACACAGGGGTGTTATGAAGGTGAAAGACATGTGAAAGGCAAGTTTTTTATTTATGATTTTATGGTCTAGGTATTACTTCAAATCATCATCCAATGTATCAGTCTTTAATTCAATCTGAAAGCTTTTAATGCAGGATAGCATGGGAAAGGACATCAATTGAGGCATTTAGCATCTACAAAGGGAACTTTTGTTGATTGTCAATGTTTCTTCCAAATGGTTCGTGTTTTCATTCTCTTAGATCATATTGCAAATGTATGTGTGTTGAATATTGGGATTTTAATTATTGTTGGTTGGTTATGATGATGCAGCAGTGGATTAGCGAATTTGAATTACACGCAACTTACCGAGTTTTACAGAATATACAAGCATAAAGGTATCATCAAACTATCACTTTAATCTTTTTATTTTTGTAAAATCTTCACCAAAGGCGATGAAATTTAATTTAAAAATTATTAAGTAACAATATTTTTTTGTCTTTATCAATGCATAATTGGACCTAGATGTGGAAAAAACATTTCAAGCAAACACATGTTTTTTATATGATACGAACCTAATACAGATTAGGTTTTTTCCAAAACGAATTCAGTAGTTTTGAGTCAAACCTGCCAAAACGTCTAACTAAACAGATGGCAGGTATTTTCATGAAAACGCCTATATATGACTTGTTTAGTTTTATAGTTTTTTTTTTAATTAGTTTTATTGCTATGCTAAAATCTAAAAGTTATAAAGGAATAAACATTACTGTCCTTTTGCTGTAAATTTATAATTTTAGAGTATATTAAAATGCAAAAGAAAAAAAAAAACAGTGTAACCGTGTCATATTCGTGTGATCCGCACTAGGGATGAGCTCGGTACCGAAAATCCTGATCCTCATATTTCCAAAATCTTGGTACTGGTATTGAAAATCTCAGTTCGGTATCGGTACCAAAGGAAAAAAAGTCTGGAAATACCGGTACCGATTCGGTACCCGTAATCGGTTGTTAATCCCTAATCCACAATATGTGCGTCGTCTTTTTGTTACAGCGCTTTACCGTTTTACGAGTTGTATTATGTTCGTATTCGTGTCACGTTTAATATGTGAGCACAATCCGCCTGCTATCCAGGTTAAGAAAATGTAACTTTTGTTTACATTGTAATAGAAAAAACAATGTAATTGTCAAGAGTAGACATTGAAATTTTGAATATACACCTTTTCGGGTTTTTTTTTAAATTACTTATCAGTATTTAAATTTATACCATAATGATTTTTTTAATGTAATTTACACTATGATACACTGATCGACAAGTAATTAAGTAGGGGTGTTTGGAATTACTTTTCATAAACATAAGTTGCATTCTAAAAATAGAATCGTGAATTTTGAATAAGTACTTTCAAGATCTTTGTGTAAGTGCATTTAACATCGGAGTCTTGGATGTGTTATAGGCTAGCTGGGTTACAAACGTTCACGATTTATAAATGAACGAACAATATGTGTGTTCGTTCGTGTTCGTTCGTTTAATAAAATGAAATAATAGTGTTCAGGTATGTTCGTTTATTTAAATAAAGTAACTTTCCTCCAAGCAGTTTGACCATTAAATAGTCAAATTTGTAGGTTTAAATGAGTTAGATTTGGTTACAGGTCAGTTTTTGGTTATTGTCATGAATATAAAAGGGTAATGATGACTACAAGGTTTAATTTAATTAATCCAACAGTTAGTTATCACAAAATTTTGTAGCTTTCAAGTTTTTTTTAATCTAGGCTTTCATGAACATAAATCATAATCTACAACACTGCTTCATTAGAAAATTAAATTTTAAAATGATTAGAGGTTTCATAAATTTTAAAATATTTCAACTGCTAGAAAAGAATCACCAATCGTGTATATACAGTTATGTTTAGCTTTGGAAATATCAAGTTTAACTTCAAGAACTTATGTAATTTTGCAGGGTGTTGATAAGTTGTAGGCTGCCAAACAAGGTAGCAACATCATGCTCTCAGGTTCAGTTTCATAGCCAAATCATGTCGTACGATTCGAGGTGTTTGATAGCCACATAATAGGTATAAAGCATCAGAAAAATGACCAGATAGAACCGAATAGTAGCGGTGGTGGTTGCCAGAATAGTACCGCAAGCGGGACAAGTTCAAGCCTTGGTCTTGGGGCTGAATAGAGGTGCACAAGTTAACTATTCATACATAACCGGCGGGAATGACCAACCTTGGTCTTGGTCTTGGTCTTGGGGTTGATGATATGTGGACATATTTACTTTGGTTGGCTTAAATTGATTCTAAATGTGTAACTATGTTATCAATTTTGATTATGTCATGAACAAGAAAACTAACTGTATATCACAAGATGATTGATAAATTAACAGAAAACGAGTAGAACGTTGTAAAATTGTCGCCGTATCGCACGGGTACCTACTAGTATGTATATATATATATATATATATCAAAGTTATAATAAGAAGTAGATTTTTTCTAAGAAGTGTAGGAAGTGTGTTTTTCACCATTATATCTAATAAAACACTCCGCACAATAAACACACAGCAACTAAAATAAAACACACCGCACGATAAACACACTTTCCATATCCATCATCAGATCAATATATCTAACGTACCAGATTACTTATTACACTTTTTAGACACACTCCACTTCTTATTTTAACCTCACCCTATATATATAGAGAGAGAGGATGGTACATGCGAGAAGTCAAGTTACAACGAGAAGTGCGAGAAATTGATCTGAACCATTGATTATGTACGATCAATGATCAATGGTATATAATAAATATGGCAATTATGTAATTACTATGCCATTATTATAAGAGGTTTTTAAATGAAAAGGGTAGAGTTGACATTTATGTGTATGTATAATCCAATTAAATGAATTTAATGTTCTTAAGCCACGATCAGTTTCCTCTTTTCAAGCTTTTTCATTGTAATAAAATTGATTTTATATATAGAGAATATAACTTTATTTACTCTCACGTTTTATTAAATTGTTTTTCCAATGCCAAATTATACTTTATGGCTAATTTTGTTTTCAGCTTTTCATATATATCTTTTAAAATATATGTATTTTGAATTACCCTACACTGAAATCCCATGTCTACACTACAACACTTTCCATTCATTTTATGTCTGTTCCATGATAAGTTTCGTCTACACCTATATACTCTTACAATTTATATTCCCTACACAACATAAACAATGTTTACACTACATAAAACTATTATTGTAGTTTAAAAACAGTTGATATCTTATTTATGTGTAACTATTATGTTGTGTAGGACATATATAAGCGGTTTAGGTTAATCTGCTTATGTTGCGTATGAAACTTATGAGATATGTATGATTCTTTTATTGTGTATATATGCTATAATTTGTTTAAGTATTGTGTAGGAAACATTGTATGATTTTTTATTGTGTATGGTATGTTTACGTTGTGTAACAAACTTGATAATTGTGTATGGTATGTTTGTGTTGTGTAGAGAACTTTATTATTGTGTATGGTATGTTTATGTATTGTGTAAGGAAACATTATATGTTTTTTAAATGTGTATGGTATGTTTACGTTGTGTAGGAAACTTGATTATTGTGTATGGTATGATTATGTTGTGTAACGAAACTTGTTTATTATGTATAGTATGATTATTTTGTGTAGGAGACTTGATTATTGTGTAGGAATGTAGACATCTCATTATTTTGTGTGAATTTCATGTTAAGTTGTGTAGGATGTCATGTTTGTTATGTGTGCATGCATTATTTGTTACATATATTGCCGTTGTGTAGAATTTATTATTTAACATGATCGAAAAGATTATTCGACACAAAATAAATTTATAGGTTTATTTGTTGTTACCCTTTAATCAGAATAACATAATTGAAATTGGCCTTTTAATTTCATTTCATTTAAATTTATTGATAGGATGAACACAAACTATGCTCTGGATATTAGAAAAAAAAAGATTTAGGTAGATGATGTACTAAAATCAATTAACGATAAATAAAAAGCAAACTAAATTAACCAAATAGTCAATTTGTAACTCCTGTTATATTTATTAGTTACCAACTAAGACAAACTGCATAATTTACTTATATGCCCTCATAACTAAATAAATAAAAAATTAAATGAAAATTTATGATTGGTTAAAATCTCTTCTCGCACTTCTCGCTATAAGTTATCTCTTCTCATTTTGAACCTAATCCTATATATATATATATATATATATATATATATATATATATATATACGCACCCTACACAATAAAGAAAGTGAGTGAAATTAGGGATTAATGGAGTTTATACCTTCATTTCTCGCACTTCTCGCTTTAAAAAAACTTTTTTAAATGATCCAATACCTATATATATATATATATATATATATATATATATATATTAGAAACAAGTATTATAAAATAACCCCATAATATGAACGAAACCTTTAATATCTTACGTCTCGCGCTCTAGTCCACTCACTGCCCCCTCTCAAGCAACCAGATTGCTTCATTTGTAAATGGAGTCTTTTTTATGCATTTGAAAACCGATTTGACGGGTATGGAGCTTCTAGTGAAAACCTGGATAGCCCCACGGGTCATAACAACTCATTTTAACATTTTCCTCTTTCCTCTACCTGCAAGGACCTTGCTCACACCCACCTTATCGCTGGTGTGGATTGAAACCAGGGAGAAGACTGAGCGAAGGTCATGGTGGATTGAAAGTCTTTTCTCTATCTTTTACAATTTGCAAAACATTACATTTCCATCAACGATTCCCATGGTGCGATTTCATCGCTTCAGCAACACATTGCACACTAATTTTGAATCCTTTTTTTTGCAGACGTCTTTTTCTTGTTATGCTAATTTCAAATCGAATTCAGTAAGTTGTGTCCATTGCCCCTAATTTATATGTTACCTAAAGTTTATTGGCTTTTTGTTCTATATTTAAGCTCGGCCTTTGTTAACTACTAAAGATTCATAGTTTCTTTATAAAATTAGGCTTTTCCGTTAATTGTTTTTTAAGGTTTTTATGATATATTATTATTATTATTATTATTATTGTATTCAATTTCAGAAGGTTATTTCCATTAGTATTCTGATTAGGGTTATTTTTCGTTATGCCTTTGTTAGTTATTGAAGATCATTTGAGGTTTATTGATCTCGATAACAAACTTATGGACTGGATAAGTTGCTGGAACTTTACACCCTTCTAAATCATGTACATCTATTATTATTTATTATTATTATTATTATTATTATTATTATTATTATTATTATTATTGTTTTGTATATAATTGGTGTGGTTTGTTACAATGGAACTCTAATTTGATCTAGAAGAAAGCCATCGCTGCTATTCATCGATGTTTAAAAGCTCTAATTGCTACAAGTACTATGTTTTACAACTATTTATCTGTGTTTTTCTATAGTTTTTGACCACATCCAGCTTCGTCTTGATTTTATGTTAGATGCTTAGCTAGATAAACTCCAAAATTGTGATATGCAAATTTATGTTTAATTTTTATTCATAGGTTTCAAGCTGAAGTGAATTAGATTTTTTTTACTTTCAAAGTTAAAGTATCAGATTATTGAATATGGTCCTTTAATGTTTTTGGGCTAGACACCTCAGTAGAGTATTATTGTGGAGTTTGACTGTAATGATCAAAACAGTTATTTTTAAAAATTTAAATTTCATGCTGGTTGGTTTTAATTAACGTAAGTACTTCAGTGGGGTATTCCTATTAACTTTGGGTTTCATGGTCAAATAATTTTTTTTTTATGCAGATTGGATATAACTTATTTTAAGGATTTGTAAATTGTTTTATCTCCTTATTTATTTGCAAATTAGAACTCACTTTAACTTACATGCTTATTTAATTTGCAACATTTTTTGTTTCTTTCACATATGTTTGTTTGACTT